>NW_010134669.1:0-28362 GCF_000699245.1 Pterocles gutturalis
GGGGGGAAGGATGTGTTACCTCAGCGCAGCGCCGGCCGCAGCTCCTCCGGCAACGCCCGGAGCCGCCCCAGGGCCACCCACCTCCGCGCCCAGGCTGGGTGTGAGGCCGTCCCACCCTCGGTCTCCACCCTCGCAGCTGAGGGCGATGGGGCAGAGGCACGCCCTCACCCCCCGGGTCATCGCCCGTTCCCGGGTCTCCGATTCACCTCCCTTGCCCTGTTGCCCAGAGAGTGACAAACTGTTCCGAGAGGAGCCATCTCCAAGGTCAGGAAAAGGGGCTGTTCCTCCTGTGGGATCGTCCCCGGATGGAGCAGCTCCCTCAGCGCTGGAGCTCGGATCCCCTGCCCGTGGCCGGGGAAATCACTGCTAAAAATGGCCTAATCCCTCCAAAAATGCCTGATAACTGCAGCTGCCCAAGCCAGTTCCCTGCTCACAATTAGGTTTTGAGAGGTTTAGCACAGGCCGTATCGATTTCTCTCAGCGCTGTTTCAAGTTCTGTGTTATTTGGTCAAAATGTACCAGAAAGCTTCAAAGCCACGGTAACAACGCCGTTAATTTGCTTAAGCAAAACTGTGATCTTGAGAAAATACACTACATATAGATACAGCACTTAAGAGCTGTTATCTTTGGGGTACGACTGCAGCCACGGATTTTCACTGTCACGTGCACGCTTTGCTTTCCGTGCATATCGTGAACTGTTCCCTAGCGCTGCCAGGCTCCAGACTGGGGCTGGCTGACTGACACAGAACAAGTTAATTCTCTATATTTTTTTCAGGATTGCTTTTGGACAAGCAGGTCATCCAACGAGGAGCTGGATCTTCAGAGTGGTCTGATCCTACAGCTACGTTAACACTTCAGTGTTCAGCTGATTTGACGAGCCGTGCGCTGTGCTATTCACGTTCGCGATCTGTCAGATAAATCAGGAGCAGGTTATCTTCCCCGTGGCTGCACCCCAGACTTGTGAAGCAGACGACAAATCAAAACGCACATGCACATTTGTGGGGGTTTGTAATCGCATTTTTGTTAGAGAAAACACACAAATGGTGAAAAAGTCACAAATGCTGTCAGAGCAGGTATGCAGTTTTAAACTTTAGAATTATTTTTTACAGCAATGACCCAGCTCCCAATGCTGTTACTTTTCTTATCCTAAGCTTGGTATTACTGCCTCATTTGCACTTAAAAATAATCTAAAATAAAATATCCATACATTAACACATGTTAATTGAGCATAACAAAGTGATGACAGTACAACCCTGAGAACAGTTAAATACCTAAATTCAGAAAGCACTATTTTAAGGAGATTAAGCAGTTCTGACGAAAAAACAGGAAAAATGTATTATGTTAATATGCCAGGACATTGTCCACAACAGGACATAAAAACATTCCTTTGTCAATTTTGACTATAGCAAATTAAAAAAAAAAAACCCTACAAGCTTTGTTTATAAATCATTTAAATATTTAAATTATATGGGAGAAATTTATTATAAACCCTTATAATAAATGAACCCTCATTGCTGGGAAATTTGACTTTTAAATCTGGGCTACAATAAGGCTTTCATTGTTCTGTGTTGAAAAATTAGTTTAACAAGGTGGTTAGTCACATTTTCAATGGCTAAGAATTCAGCAGATGGCTGGGATGATGCACTTTTGATGCCATGTCCCTATATGACTAGAACAAGATGTAATGCTAAAGCTGGAGCCAGGGGACCAGATATGACAAGATTCAGCTATTTTACTACAGCGTGAAAGGAACAGAACCATCCCTACCCAATCACTTCACAAAAGAACAATGAAATAATTAAAATTTCCATCACTAAAATAACCTCCTTCCTCTCCACCAATTCTACCCAGTAATGTACATAAATATTATTGTCTTCTTTTATACATGGGAAAACAAAGCATGGGGGAGATATGCCTCCAAATCCAAACGTGTAGCAAAGAATTATAATGCAAATATTTTGAAGAAGTTGGGGTACAGATCGTAATTTTCCCCATCTAGGTTCATATAGTATTGCAGATTAGCAAACCAGAATATTAGCAGTCAGTGTGCCAACAGTGAAAGCATGAGATAACCCCCTCCATCACAACGACTTTTGCATACGGAAACAAATTGCAGCTGAAGTATGAAAATATTTTTCTTGAGAGGCAAGGGTTTATCTTAGCTGTGATGTACAGTACAGAGCTTAACATCTTGTGGAATGTAAGGGTATTTGTTGCACAGCAATTTCAGCTATATTGCCAGTTCGATTATCACAGTACAGTGCTGGCAACTGCAGCTTTTTCTGTATGAGAATATCTCATGGTAGATTTCATGGTTGCTAGGTAGCTGCACAGCTCAAGGGCCCTGAAGGAAGCACAAATGCTACAAATTGGTGGTACCCAATCAACAGTCAATCTGTTTAAGGTCCATTACTTCTCATTACCTTTTAACCATTATTTACTTTCTATTAGTTCAGACAGGATGATTGTAAAAAGGATGGCTGGAAAGGGCCAACAGAACAGACACCTTCTCAAGCCAATCCTAATTATTTTTGGTATAATTATGCAATCCATCAAAAGATGAACACAATCTCCAGTCCAAACTGGCATTGTGTCTAACTTTGTATTGGCTGCTCAGGGACATATTTGATGTGTGATGATGAGAAGGAAGGAAAAGAGGAAAGGAGGACATGGTGTATTCATTCCTATGCAGCCTTCACTGTTACTTCACTGTTTAGGACATGCAACATGCCTCACATAGCCTACCTGTAAAGCCAGGAGACTTTTATAGGATATTCTTAATGAAAAGTCAGGGTAGGATTTATAATGATAATGTTTCGATAACTGTTTAATTATTGAGAGAAGTACTTTTCTAGACCTGCACAGCCTGTAAGAGATTAGCAGAGTTTTTCCTGAAGGACGAAGTCATCGTAATGATTCTGATTTTCAGAGTGGTGAGTTCTGCAGTATCAAATATAACCGTATAAGGCTATAGATGAACTTCCTGCCCAAGATCACAATTACTGGCTGTTTTCACAGCATGTATAATCCATTCATGCACTTTTTTTTTTTGTTTGTTTGAATGACTGCACCATTGCAGCAGCCTACTACATAATCAGAAAATGTCTGCTGCTATTTTGTGTCTGCTATTTGTAAAAGACAGGATAACTGAGTTTTGATACAACCCCTCTGGCATCGCAAGTTGGTTTTCAGAGTGTCAGCCAAGTTTATCTTTTCACTGAGAGTGGAGAATGGGAGGGGGGGAGCAAAGGGGACCAACTGTATTCCTATTACATACTTGCAAAAAAGACTAAATGGAAGATACAGTTCCAGACACTGAGCACTCACATCCAGCCTACCTCAGTGCGGTAAAAATCAACCATCATTAGTCAGTGAAGTTTCAGGGAAGAAAAGAAACTTCCCTAAAATACCTACTAATATATGCATGGCAGAAAGAACAAACAAACAAACAAACCAAAACCACCCCAAAAAACTGCACCAAACAGGATTCCAAAGGAGGCTGCTCATGAGCCTTATTTACAGGCAACCTTTGATGACTTTTCTCGATTTGTTTGAGCACTAGTACCTGCTTAGATGCCTGTTTAAGCTCATTTGTTCTGACAGGAATTAAATACTATCAGGGATGCAAAATGCCCAAGCTATTGCTACATCATATTGTTAGTTCTGCATTCTGGGAAATCTCCCCACTCCATTCTGAATTTTTCAAACCCTTAAGACCTTTCAATTTGAAGACTAGTTGCAATTTATATTCTCTATGAGAATTTTTAGTCACTTGGAATTAATACTCAACATACAGGTTGTATTTTGTGTCCATCTTATTCAGTTATACCTTAGGTAAGGTTTAGCTATTAGAGATTCATCATCTGCTTTTGTTCGTATCTTTTTATAACATAACAGTTCCATTGTCACAATGATATGAATATTTTAGTATCTAATGGTATGTCCATTTTCATTTATTGATAACACTTTCTGAAGGTGTTACTGGAATTGTGCTCTTCGTTCCATGGTATTCCCAGCACAAGTAACTTTGCATGGATCCTCTTTGCAGTGTAATAAAATCTTTAACAAAGATGAAGTAATTTGCAGCCACATGACTTAAAGCTATTTCTTTTCAACCTTCCAGATGAAATTGAATTTTCTCCCTCTCTTCACAAATCATCTGCCACAATATTCCCACTTAAAAATCTTCACCTGTTTTTCAGCAGTGTAAAAATGTATTAAAATTCCGTCTACTTCTCTTTTAGTAAATCCCGTTAGTGCCCCAAGAAATCGAAAGTTTACTGCAGACCACATGTACACACACATAAACACAAAATATAACTCCAGATCAACAAAATGTTGCCGTGTGTGTTTATGCATCTCATAAGATTTAAGTAGCAAATGCCAAGCACAAATTCCGAATGCCATTATCTCTGTTGCTGCTCCAGTAGCATGACCTTAATAAAAGTGTGCTCATGTTTGAATTCACAGCTGCTGACTGGCACCATAAGGGACATAGAAGAGGCAGATCCCAAGAGAGTGCGAATTGGCCCAACTATAGCGGAGCCACACAGATTTCACATAGTATTCACCTCATTATCTTCAACATGAGGAATCACTTTAAACGTAAGCAGATTTAGGAATTGCTCTGCAGAAAGCGATCTCCTTTATTTGTGGGAAAGAGCCTGCACATTCCAGCTCTTTCATTCCCTCTGTGAATGCAACACATGAGTTATCTGCTGTCACTGCGAGGGCTCACCAATTAATCTTCAGCTGCAGCCCTCTTCTAGAACATGTCACTGCTGTGATTTTGTTTCCCTCAGATGGCTTTCCTGTTATTATGTTCTCACATTTGGATTTGTATCTTAATTACATGTTAATATTTCTGTACAAGGAAGGGGGTGAATCAATCTCATGAATTAATAGTGAACAGAGTGATAATCCAGGAAGGATAATGCATTGATGGAAGTGCTCTCCTGGGATGTATTTTACAAGACTGAAAACAGCTCGTAAAGAACTGCACTGATTAGAAGTGACTGAAGGGGCATGCCAGTTGAGGATGGGCAGAACAGATCAAAGAAGTGAAAATTTATTTTAACTGAAATCGGAGGCACGTTAATTTACATGAAATTTTGAAAAAGTGAAAAAGCAAGTGAGGCCATTAAAAACTACTTAAATTAATTCACAATACTTGCGGATGCACCTTTTTCCATACACAGAATCCAACTGCATTTCCTTTGACATATGCTAGAGGTTAATTTCTGTTGCAGATTACTTCAGAAGGTTCTTCCAAAACTTCTTGTTTGCTACTAGGTAACTTCCTTTCCCCTTTTCACCCTGAAAAAACCATATTCAGGGCTAAACTGAACTGAAAAGTAATTAGGAAAAAAAAAAAAAGGTAGGGAAAACAAGAAATAGAATAAGTAGGACATAGGCAAAAATCCATATACTCATGACTGAATTTTCCTTTCACTGGAAACACGTAAATAAATATGTAAATAAATACATACGGAACAAATACTCAAACTGGCAAAAAAACTTTGCCTAAATACTGTTCTACTTTCATATTTTTATATTGTTAAGAAAATAGTGGAGGTTTTTGGTTGAATTCTCTTGCCAGATGAAAACTGCATTGTTTTTCCTTATGTTTCCGTAAAAGGCAAAGATTGTCCTAGAAACTTTGGTAAATTAAGGAGGAACTGGCAGATGGTGTATGAATACAAGCAGTTTTGAAAAACAAGCTTCATTGCAAATTTACTTTCAAGCAACTGCTCCCAACTCCAATTAATCTTCTATGAGAAATAGGGAGATAATGCTTTCATGCTTTTTATTCCAAAAAATGGCTAATAAAAGAGAGAGATAGAAAAAGAGACTTAGAACCAAGCACTCGAAATAAAAAGCATATATCTTAGGTAAAAAATGAGAATGTATTTGTAAAGAAATCTGAAAACATCCCATAATCATTAGGAGCAGGAAAAAAAAAATCAAATGGGAACAAAATGTGTAATGGAAAACAGTTAATACTATCATTATGGTTGTAAGTCTATTATTATACGTGCTAAGAATTATCTCTGAAAAGGAATGGATGAGGCAACACAAGGAATTTCAGCTTTTGTGGCATTGCAATCCAAATTTGGGTTCAGAAATCTGATATTTCAACATCGTCTCATCAAAAATTGTTATGTGAGGGTAGACTTAGTTCTGTTTCTTAAGATCATTCCTTTCAGATTTAAGGGGGCTTTATCTCTGGCTTTAATCTCCCCCTCCTTTCAAATAGCAATCATCTTCGATATCTAAATCATCTAAAAGCATCCAAAGCACAGACACTGTCGTTTTCATGAAAAGATTTTCAGATTTTAGCTAGGAATACAGCAATCAAAGCTAGAATTTTCTTCATTGGCACTGATATCATGTTTCTATCTACTTATTACTGACACAGAAATGCTTTTTCAATCATGAGCTTGTTACTGATAGTGGTCCAAACTCTCTTCTCGGTACTTGCATTTTTTAAAAACAATAATGAATGATAGCAGCAGATGCAAAAAAAAAAAAAAAAAGAATTTTATCTATGAATTGTACTTGTTATAGTTTAAGTTTCTTGGGGAATCAGAAGACCATCTGAAAATATTTTGTCCAAATCTCTCCCAGCTGCAGCTTAGTTTGCACCTAAAGTTAAACCCCTAGCACATAAAAGAAATATACAATCAAACTTTAAGATGTTTAAAATGTAGATCTAATTTATGTAATTTATTCTTAGATGTAATTCATGGTATCTGTGCGCTTTCATTTTTTTCATACTTTGAAATAGTTCCACATTCTTTTCCAGATTGAAAGTATCACAGGTTTTCACTGGACAGCCATATAATAGGATTATTAAATAATTTGTTAATAGTTAAATCCCTCATATATGTTAATATCCTTCTCATTTTTTACATCAAATAATGACTCACCTTTTAATACATCATTCTTCCATGGAACTGTAAAAGAACAACAAACTCCCTTGACTTACGAATGAAGGATCCAAAGAAGTGGCTTGAAAAAAACCGCCAAACTAAAAGGTTTCTTGTGCTTGCAAACAACATAGTTCCTGCAAGACTCACACATGAGAAGTCTTTAAATGGAGTATTTTGATTACTTTGTATTCATGTTCTTGTTACTATTCTCAGGACAAAATATTAGGCATAGAATATTGCCCAACATCCCAGGAGTTGATGAAAAATATTCAATTATATTCTTCTAGCGTCAGCCAGAAAGAAGAACAACATGCTGCAAGGAACTGAAATTAGTACCAGAGGGAAACTAAAGCACTAAGTACTATGACAAATTGTAAACTTTAAATCACCAGAATTTATGTAAATAGGATTTGGGCTCCAAAGGCTTCTCATTCATTTGCTAGTTCTCTCAAACCCCAGCCAAAGGTCTGGTCTCTCATTTAAACTGGATACATATGCAGGGAACTTAAGAAGTCATCAAAGACTTATCATCAACTGTAGCCTAATTACTGAGTTGCATAGAGAACTACATTCCATTTCCAAAGCCTTCAGC
This sequence comes from Pterocles gutturalis, assembly GCF_000699245.1. Classification (NCBI taxonomy): domain Eukaryota; kingdom Metazoa; phylum Chordata; class Aves; order Pterocliformes; family Pteroclidae; genus Pterocles; species Pterocles gutturalis. The sequence goes on from NW_010134669.1 coordinate 7,525, forward strand.
CCCAGAGTCCTTTTTTTTCATGATTTAGAGTTATTTCCAGCTCTTTTGGTGACCATCTTCATTATATCCCTTGAGTGTTACTTGGGCTCAGCCTACAGCATTTCTAGCTCAGCTAGAAATAGGAAGTTGGAATTAGGCACATTTTAGAAGTAATTTTAATGGTGACGGCAACAACTTTTTCTGTCTTTTGGAAAGTGTTTTCCCCTCACGCTCAATTTTTCCATGTACTATCCAAGACATTTACTTCTGGTACTCACTCTCCTTATATAGTGAAGATTTCTTGGACTTTTTCCCAGTGTTACTATCTACCATACAACTCCACTTAACGCAGGGGTCGCTAATGGCATGTATTTTACACAAATGCTAAATGGGAGAAGGATCATGCAAGTTCAGATTTTGTAAGATTCTCGTTAACAGAGTCTGCATTGTAGCTTCTTACTTTATCCACCCTCTTCATTCACAGAGATTTGGGTAGAATTAAAAAACAAAAAGGACAATCCACATAACTTTTTCTTTCTTGTACCCACCTAAGTGTTTAGAAAATAAATCAGGTAGGAGCTGAAAGTGTTAACAGTATATGGGGGAGAAAAAAAACCATTGAGACCAAGTTTTGATTGCTGGGATGCATTCATATTCACAACACGTGAAACTGGAATATAAAGTACTGTTTCTGAGGGAAGCCACGTTACATCCAGATTGAGAAAAACAACTCAAATCATGTAAAAAGCATCAGTCCCCAACACAAAGGTGGTCTGTCTTCCCTGGGCCGTGGAGACAATGTTCAGGGCAGCCCCCTTTCCCCACACTGAGAATGCTGCACTCACCAGAGGGCAACGCTGCAGCTGAGAAGCAGCGGAGTCCTACAAATTCAAAACTTTACCCCATCAAAACACTTAGAGAAATTCCCTGAGTAACCAGAGAAAGAAACCCCGATCTAGCAGTAGGGTTTAGACTGATTTTTGAACAGGGAATATGGAACTGATGGACAGAACTTTGCCCAGAACAAAGGGATAAAGCTGTGAGACAGGGTGGAAACTGTAGAGAAAGAAGCATGTCTTATCCATAAAATTCTACCTTTGTTGAAAACAAAGATGAAAAGACCTGAGAGAAGAAGTTTAATTCAAATACTGGCAGCCCACCATCACTCAACACATCATGGGACGTGAAGCTTTTCATCTCACTCAGCTTTCCTTGCTTCACTCTATTTCTTATCAACAATGTCCAAAAAAGTCATTACCGCCTGCCAGAGAAGCTTCAAATTAGTTGATAGTCTTAATATGGATTATTATTTTTTTTAGAGAAGCAGAGTAATAAAACTTTGCAGGCCCAAGCTGGCATTCTTCTTGGCAGCTGTGAATAGACCTGATAAATACAGAAAGCAACCCACCTTCATAAATACAGAAATTGTTCAAGCTTGCAGGAATCATGGCAAGAGATGAAGCACGCGAGATTCTCTTCAGCTACGGCAGCACGAGAAATCTTTCATTAAAAACCCAGGAAACTTGGAACAGAGTCAGTGGTTCCTATTTAACTTCTCCACACTTCCAGGACAGCAGCTCTGAAAGGCCGGAGTCAAAGCAACGGGCTGACTCCGCTTTTTCAACAGAACAGCACGGACTTCAGCTGCTCCCAATCAGGTGGGAAAGCGCTAATGGCAGTTTTCATTGCAGCTCAGCTTCTCAGACTTTAAAAACCTTTTAGTTCTTTCCTCTCCTCTTATAAAAAGGAAGAAACATTTACACATTTTTTTTTTTCCTGAAGAAGTGGCTGGTTAGCAATGAGGACTTCAAAATAGCATGAAGCCAAAATTTTGTTGTATTGTCTAATTTAGAGTAGATTATAAATACAAGCATTTTAACCTTCAGTTTACTATGGACCTCCCAGATTTGAAGGTGACCCCTTCCATTTTTCCATTGGTCTAACGGGGCGGGAGGCCCCTGAAATTTTAAAAATCTGAACGGTTTATTTTAAAATTTGCTATGTGTATCCTCAGAAAATTGCTGCTTAGTAATAGAGCATACCTACTACTGTAAAACTAATCAGAAAATCTTTAAATTAGGCTCTTGACAAACATGCATTGTGAGGTACAACAGAATGGCCCTGGAAGCCAGCCAGCTGAAGGAGAGCATGGTTTGCTTCTAATGTTTGTATTCAAGAGTTATTAAGTAGAGGGATGTGTGTTATGAATAATGAATTGTGGCATTTCCATTCCTTGCTTTCCTGCCACTGTTCAGTGATTAGTCTCGTAACAAACCTAATCAAGCTGGGTTCTCTTCACATCCTTTTCAGATTAGTCCGTTCTTCTCTGGGATAGGGAACTACGGGGATCAATTCATGGCCCTGGTCTTGGAGGATACACTTTCACAAGGTGGAATCCAACAGCTCACACATCTCAACAATCCAGAATGGTTAGGCTGATACTTATTATAGCAGACTGAACATCTCATTTTGGACTGGCAACTCATATCCTATTTAACAACAAAACAAAACACACCCACTCACAACTTCTTTACAGATGCTTGTTTTTCAGTGTCCTAAAAATCTATTTAATTTTACTGAATATGCAGTCTGATGGAAACCTCTCTGGAAAATGCAAGGAAACACAATGAAAAACTAAACTTAAAAGTGTAGTGGAGCTACACTCAACAGCTTAGTGGAGAGGAAAAAATGTTATCTGGAAAGAACTGAACGAGAAGGGACTGATGCTTTAAAGGAATTTTAAAAGACAAAACAGGACAACAAACCTGTCAGTAACCCCTACAAAAAATAAAGTGAAACTGAAACGAGCCTCTTGGCCTTGAGGTTTTTAACTGGTTGTAATGATTCTCTGCTAGGGTACGGCTCTGTTTGCATCAGCAGTTTTGTCAGTTGCCTACAGCTAAGCATTTGCAGATAAATAAATCACAAGTTTCCATGCAGTATTTAAGCTTGCAAGTTACTAGGCATGAAACACCCTTCATTCTGTAAAATTAAAACAATTATTTAGTTACTGCATTGTACACTACAAAATGCAAAAGCATAACACAAAGTCTTAGCCCCAGTTCATTAGAGCTCTTCCACATAAACAATTATAGAAGTCCAGGGACTTGCTGGTCGGATGCAAAGCTGTGCAATTAGTGAAAATAATACTTGAAGTCGGTATGGTGCCAGAAAGATCTGGTTAATTGACAGTTCTAGTTCCACTCCTTACCTCTTCTCTTTGATTTAATATATTCCTCAGGTGAACTTTTCCATATTTAGAAACTTGGTCATCCAAATCCTTCACCTTTCATTCATTCATTCATTCTGTCCTTCTATCTATTTCAACATCTTGTGTGAAATTTTAAACACTAATTGGGGTTTGGAACATCCCTCTGGCCATGTTTGAACAACCCAAGCCTACGGAGTGGAGCAAAGAATTCAGGATGCGATGCCATTTTTGTAAAAGTTACAAACATACCCAGGGCACAGGCTGAAATATTAATGTTGGGTTTAACATTAACAGCTCAGTAGTGAGGTCCTCGTTTCCTGCCTCATTCCCCTTGGTTTTACAGGGACCTGCAGTGACTTTGCTTGCCTGAAAACCGGAGCTAAGGTATATCAGACTGGGAACCCACAAGCAATCAGGAAATGATTTTAAAGTGTAGATCAATTTAATTATTAAAAAATAATGTGGCCAGCAATAGGTCATTTGTGGTTTAAAACACCTAAGTATATTCCTGTGGTTAATAAATACACTCTTAAGGTGAAAGGGTTGAAGCTGATATTTAAGATGTTGAACATACTAGATCTCTGCAGCAGTGTCCAATAGGTGTGTTTTTATCAGATAAAAGGTTGCAGCCGTTCATCCCGCTACACTGATTTCGTAACTCCCTATATCTGCATTGCCCCTCCACCCCTCTATAAACGGCTGACGCTTATCTGACATACATAAAGATGTATGAAGTCTGACACAATTTTGCTGTTCTAAAAACAGACCACTCTAAAACCCAGAGCAAACATACATACACACACAAATTTCTTGATTTGAAATGTGAATTTAAGAACCCAATAGGGCAAGTGATCAATATTCTCCTGTTTTCCCTAGATTATAAAAAAATAGGCAACTTACACACAGCATTACTCTGAACAGCCAGGGAACTCCTGATCTCAATGGCTGTCATCAGACACTCGTCACGTATAAAACCTATGAGTATTTTGATACTAAAATCAAAATGGCAATTATGCTTTTAACTATGACTCACTGCTGATTTATATTGTTGTGATTAAGTATGTTTCTTTCTGCATACAAATTATATATTCAGTTTGCAGACTGGGTGAGAATTAGGACATCCTAGCCAGACATGATTGCTGCTAAGTGCTTGGACTTAGGGAGTGATGTTCCTGGCAAACGCTATGGTAGCTTCTTGAAATCTTTCATTATTTCTAAAACCAATTTGGGGATTTGGAAGTCTTTATAAAAGACTACATTAAAAAAAATATTTAGGCAATGCCTGTATATTCTCATCAACTCATAAATATTTATGTTTTTAAATAAAAACTTGGTAATCACAGTGAATTATTTCCCTGGGCAAAAAGTTCCATGTGGGTGGTTGAATGAGGGAAAAACAATTTTTGTGGAGGAAATAAATTGAGAATAAGTGGTTTCACAACTGTTCTCAAACCAGTACTACCCATCATCCTCAAAGGAAACACCATTTAAATAAACACTGCGAAGCAACACAAATATTGTAATGTACACAAACAAATCAATACAAGCAGACTGTGATTACGAGACTGAATGCAAACAGCTCATTTTATGAAGAAAGGTTGCTGCTACGCCATTGACCAGTGCCCGTATTTAAACAAAGAGTTTAAAGGCTGAGTTACAAAGATATTCCATAGCAGAACTCCTATTTTGGCACCTAGCTACCATTGAAAGGAAGGAGATTTTAGGCACCCATTAGGATTCAGATATCTTAAAATCTTGCTGGTCCTCTCAGCAAGTTGTTGGTGCAATACATATCATTGGGGTTTTCCTTGGGGTTATTTCTTTTTTTATATGACAGACAGAAATAAGAAACAAACAGCCCCACAGCAATAGTCCGGAAAGACACACACTAGGGAGGGTTTGGGCCAGGACATCGGTGCCTTTAGGAAGCCCTGGTCATGTCACCAGCCTGTCCCGTCCCAGGCAGACATTTCAGTTCCTCCTGTTCATGCCCACACAGAAATGGCATCCCCCACCGATGGGAGCAGCGAGCAACAGTAAGCTCACAGAAGAGCCCAGGGTCTCACCTCGTCCTGATGTGTTTGGCACACACCACGATGCTGGGCAGAGGTCGCAGAGAATGGACCATGAAGTGGCTGTTTAAAGCCAGGGGCTTATCAGCACCTAGAAAGAAAGTACGTGGGCAGTGGGAAAGCAAGAGGGCTCCTGGCAGGGCTGGGAAGGTGTCCTGCAGAGTACGGGGCAGAAGGCAGATCACACCAGCTTCCCACAACTCGTCTTAGAACCGCGGCTTGAAAATCAACGGCCATTTCCAGCAGTGCAACAACTCAAGCAAACAGCTTTATTCCATACCCCAGCCCTCTGACCCTAGCCCTACCTACGGCTGCTTAGCTAGAGAGAGGATTTTTGTTCAGGCTCTCTACGAGAAGAAGAAAAGAAGTGTTTTTCATCCTCACCTGTAACAAAGGAGGCTCAATTACTCCCTTCTTTGAGTTACTTTCTGCAAGACCTTTACTTCTCAAGTACTCATTCTTCCATCGTGCATCCTACCCTGTGTTTGTCACCGTTATTTTTAATATATAAGCCAATTATCGTTAGCTTTAAATAGAGAAGCCTAATGAGAAAATGTATCCCATAATTAAAAGGGAAAAGAATCAAGAACTTCCTGCCAACATAAACTCCACTGATTTTACAGCTAGGTTGCCTACTCTTTGCTTCCATTTCTATATATAAATAGTTGTGGGTTTTTTTCCCTCCTAGTTAAAAATAAAATGAAGATATTTACTGAGGATTTATTGAGATAAAGTTTTCCACACAGAAACTTTTGCAACATTTTCCATTGCTAATTTAAGTCCTTACATATTCCTTTCAAAAGCCCAGCCTTGTAACAAGGGAAAATACGTTTCTACACTGGCAAGAGCACAATCACTCAGTCTAAATACTGTACAAAGTTACAGTATAGCAGAGCATCTTAGAGTCACTGGATGTCCATTTATTAAGATTAAATACACATCTAAAGGAGAAAATGGTTTCTTCTTTGGCTAAGATCTATTTCACACGCTTCTCTGTTCCAGACACAAAACTGTAATTATCTCAGGACTCTTACTTTGTATTAATATAGCCCTGTCAGCAAGCCAGAACGTTTAGTATGCACTGCTCTGTGCAGGCACATTAATGAAGAACTGTCTGCCATTGCAAAACACATTACATTCCAGCACTTCCATATGGTAAGATGCCACGTGAAAAAGATTTCAGGGCAGGTTTCTTTACGCTCCACGTCACCTAGCCAAGCTCTCTGCTTGTAAGTAATCTACAGTAATTTCTGTAGATGTTCAAAATTTCTCACTACCATTGCAGGTGAGCTCCTTCTTGATCATTTAAAGAAAAAAAAGAAAAAAAAAGTGGAGATTAGAATTGGCTTTAAAAGTAAATTTCAAGTCTGCATCTAAAAGTAGACTTTAAAATAGAGATTACAGTAAAAAATATGTATTATCCCATATAAATAATGAATGGCTAAGATATGAAATGGAATTGTAAGATAAATTTTAGGACGTTCTATTTCAGACATAGTGAAGTGCACCCAGTCAGATAAAAACCAGCCACTGGACTTCCCACAGGCCTGCGAAGTAGAACAGCTCCGGTACACCGAGATTTCCTCCACATCCTCCATGAGGAGCTTGATGTCCAAGTCTCTGGTTTTACTGAGGCAGAACGGGAAATCTACCCCAAAATCTCAGCTGAGGCCTGTGTTCAGAGATCACAAGCAAGTATGTACACAGAATGCTGTAACCCAACTATTATTTACTTAATAGCGAACAAAGACTCTTTTTTCTTGGACTGGTTCCCAGTCAAAAGTTGTCTTGTATCCCAAAGAAAGATTTTGGTCATTGACAAGTGGCTTTTCCAAACCTAATGCCTTTAACGGAAAGCTAAAGTATTTACCTGCCTCCACCATTACTAGCTTCAGAGTCATGACTCTTAAGTATGGTAATACAGGTTGTTTTGGTGGATTGAATGGCTAGAATTACTTTTATTTTAAACAAAAACTTAGATGGAGGACAGAAAATGGGGAGAGTAAAAGACAATGGTTGATCGTGTAAAAAAGCAATCTGATTTGGATTTTTTATGGAAGAATTCAAGCATGATTTCTGCAATTCTGATTACCATCACTTTTCACACTTTTAAAAGCTTTCAGTGCATGTTCCACGATTACAAGTTCTCTTGTAGTCAGAAACGTCACCCAAATTCATGTCAAAGCAAGAGTCTATTTCAAACTAAAGTGAAGATTAAATCACTTTCAAAAAAAAAAAAAAAGAAAAAACCTGAAACAAAACAAAAGCAAATTTGCCAAGTTATCTAAACAGCTTTAGATTAATTTTGCTTTGACACTCATTAAAAATAGATTGACTGATATGATGATGTTATAATAACGAATTTCTTAATTATGTAGAATATGAATTAAAGCTAATAAGAGTCACTTACAGAAAACATGTTTACAGCATTTACTTGAGCTTGCTACCACACAAGCTGTTCCACTTCTTCACTATTCTGAAAAATATATTCCACTGAACTGATTGAACTGGAGTCACAGTTTTGAGTAGAGCTAGACTCTACTCAAAGATGTCATTTTAATTATGTAAAATATCATATAATCAATGCTTCCGGCCACCCCGAAACAGAGGTGTTTTTTCTTCTGAACTTGACGTGTACAAGATGTCCCCCTCTTTATTTGTTCAATGCTGCTGCTGCTAACTCTCTTTTTCTGGTCACGCTCTCCCTTAGCTGGATGCAACTACTCTGGAGAATGTTCTTAGGAACAGGTCTCATACATTTCAGGGAATGTGTAAACTCTTGGTCTAAGCAGCACTAAAAACTCCTCATAGGTCTGAAAAAATCACATCTATTTTGAGGCCAGTTTGACTGCACAGATAAATGTGGAAGCTCATCGCCAGACTTTTCCTATGACAGTGGTTGACTATGAATCCAGTACAGCAAGACAGCCATTTTTGGTCATAAATCTGAATGAATATTCAGTGCTTACATCTTAATTTAAAGTTGTGTTGGTTGCAATTTCTTCACAAAACATTTGGAAATGCATGTTCACGACACAGAGAGTGAACTATAAGTAAGCCATGGCAGTCCATGACTCCTCAGTCCCACACATATTGTGCAAAGGATGAATCAGAAAAATAAGAACAGATTTGCAGCAGAGTTCTGCTCTGCCATCTGTCCTTTAAGATCGTGTTCTAGCTGTTTTTCAGACTCCTCGGAGGAGAGAGATATCAAGATATTGAGAAATAATCTCTCCCTCTCTCCATCCTTTCATGTCTCCCTTCTCCTTGCCTCCCTTCTTTTTCCTCCTCTTTTTGCTCGTCTTTCCACCCCTATATAACCAGCACAGCAGCAACTGCAAAGCATCATAAACACACCTGAGGCAGCTTTAAAGAAGAGACACCCAGCAGAGAGGCATCAGTCCATTGACACAAACGGATGCAGGCTGTGGAGCTGAGCCACCACACCTGCACATCAGGCTGGGAACCGCACTAGGAGCCTTCTCGTGCCCACCTGTCCCCGAGCCAGACACACAGAAACCTGTCCGCTGCTGTGGCTCCTTGCCACCACTTTCTGTGCCTTGTACCAGCTCTCCTTTCCCAGGAGAGGCAGAGGCAGGGCTTGCCCAAGTCTCTTTGTTCTTCTGACCCATCCTCTGATTTCTAACCACTGCCTCCAGCTGTGCAGAACTGAGCTTGCTCAGCTAAACCTGTAATTAATCAGGGTACAGATTTTGCTAGTAATCTACAGCTCTCTAAAATGAGAACATTCACTTCATCTGTTTGTAAATTTTTCTAAGATAATTTATTTGTACTTAAATCTAAGGAGCCTGCTTGGATTCACTAATAGTAATTGCACAATGTGAAAAAAAACATACTCCAAATATATACACGGAGAGGACATTTTTTAATTTTTTAACATCCTGATCGATTACAGTAATTACAGATTTAGCTGGTCAACATCACCAAAATGATAGAGCCTCATTCAGAGGAACAAATGGAACCAGCAATTATTCCAAAGCTATATTTGGTTCCAGCCGAGGCGCTGTTACCACAGGAAAATTCTGCCTATTTGCTGTGATTCCTTAAATCAACGGCATGCCTTTCTCCATATTATATCATCTGCAAACCATCTTTTAAAAATGCAAAACCAACTGAAGAACTCACTGGTTTCTTCAGCAATCGTGTGTATCAAAGACTGGGGGTGAATTCCAGGCGCTTCTTGTAAAATGACCCAAAATCAAGGGGAAAAAAACAACCCAACCGATTCCTGAAATACCCCGAGCACCACATTACAGCAGAGAAAAAGTAAAATACAGAAAACAGAAGGCTAAGGAGCTGGGGTAGTATCACCATAGCATTAGACTTACCAGTTTGTGGCTATGACAGTATCAGTTTTAAAAATGCCAGGGCATGTAAGAGCTTTTATATTTTTTGTTTCAATCTGTCTGAATGAGTTGCTCAGTCATTTTTTCACTAAGCTCTTGTCTGACTTGTCATACCGTATGACACCTAGAAGAGGAGAGCTGACTGGCTGCTAAGCATCTAATATTTTGTCTCCAGGTAGAGACACAGGGTATCTGAGTACGGCTGTAAGCAGGATGGGAGAAGCCAGTATAGAGAGTTGGGGTTTTGCTAAGCTGTTTGCTGACACTGTTGCACTGTTTTTCCCATACATATATATTTTCCTAACTATACTGTACTGAAGATGTACATTCTGATGAAATCAGCTACAGAGGACAACAACCACCTGTAACGCTGTCACATTTTATCCTGCAGTTTTTTTCAGCAGCTGTTTTGCTACAGGCACACAAATACTGAAGAAAAGGAACAGTACAATCACAGGATAATCATAAAATCAAACATGACCTCTTCTTGTCAATAGCTACTTTTTTTTTTTTTTTCCTGTGCGATCTCTAATCTCACCTCCCAGAAAATGATGCAATCTGATGCAAGTACCACAGGATTTCTTTTTCCTGGCCAGCTGACTGCTGATCAGTTGCCATACAAGTAACTCATTTCATGTTTCCCCAATTAGCCAAACCTAATACACTACTTGCCTTCTATTCAGAACTCACCTTAAATCGACATAAACCCATTTAAAAAAAAAATCAAGAAAATAATGTTACAACATAATATAATATGTTGTTAAATCAACATGTAAATGAAATGCTCAGTGATTAAATAATGAAAGCAGATCAGATTTTGAGATTTCTATTGTTTCTAATACTTTGTGTTCTGATTAAGAACAGATGATAAGAGTACAAAAAAGCAGGGAAATTGCAAAAACACTTTTACTCAATATCTTTTTGAATATTATTTGGTCACACACCTTCAGGTGAGACAGATATATGCACTGACACCTGCTTAACTGATCTTTAAAAGCATAACAGACACTTAACCTTTAATTTCCTTCATAAGATAAACTGAGCAGACAAAAACGCAATTTTCACGTTGCAGACTGGTCCAGCGAGCATGACAACAAAGAAGAATACACTCCACATAGTATCTAAAAGTTATTTTCACTACCATGAACATCAGCTAGTTAAAACAATGTTTTACAAAATACCTCACTGTAACTCAAACAATCTTTTTGTATTTCTTTCTAGGGGAAGAAAAAAAAAAAAAAAAAAAAAGAACAAAAAACCCACAACCTGTAACAGTATTTGTCCTGGAAAAATTGCTTTCAACCTCTTACTTAGTATTCCATTTGGAAATCTCAAAGTTGTTTTGAGTATTGCTACATTTATCACCAAAAATAAAAGAAAAAAGCGAGATCTTCTCACCACAGATAACAAAATCAGATTTCTATCCTACAGGAAATGTCACAGTTTCATTTGTTTTTATCTCAAATTGCCATGATAATGTGTATATATTTGATACTAAATGGAAAAGTATTTCCAGTAAGCCTTGTTGATATTAACATTTTCACCAAGAAACAGCTTTTAATTCATGTATTATCCAAAAGAAGAAATACCCATTAAAATTCCTATTTATTTGCAAATTCTATATTCCATTTTAGATGCTATAGAGTATTTATAGAAATGATAATGTAAAGAGAAAAACACACTTTTTTGCTAGTCTGAACTAAAATTCCCACTATTTCTGGTGTGTTTGGTTTTGCTTTTCTCTAAAAAAATGTCCATATAACCTGATCAATACTACTTTTGGTATTAAATGAATTAAAAAGATAGGGTCTGATTGGTTTCTAACATTATCACCTTACACATATTTTTAAATGGATTTTAATCTTTAAATTCACAACAGACTGTCAGCGTTGTATAAATTCTGAACATTGGATGAAAGCTTTTTTTCTTGAATGGCTACTTTAATATTTAGGGTTCCTGAAGGCCAACCTCTACAGCTAGCATTTCCCAAAGATGGGTTGGGCAACTGGACAGAGCTGTGGAAAGAGAAGAACATTTCCTGGGTTTAGGCATTATCTCCCAGACTTCGCTGACCGAAGTATTATCCTTGAATAATTAATACTTGGATTAAACCCAATGACATTTCAAAGTGACAATTAAGCAACCCAAGGAGTGTATTTAATTGAGAAATCACATCCCAAGAGTATTCAAGTTACTAAGCCATTCTTTCTACGTTCTAATAATTAACCACATCCCCTGTCATTTTTTACTGTTTATGATCCAAGGGAGATTTCTTCCACGCATATCCTGATTGATTGGCAACTCTGTCCCTGGAACACATCAGTCCTTCCCTAGGGTTTGTTTCGTGAACATCAATTTTATCATGCATTTCTATTCCTGGTCTAAGAAATTATTTCACTTATTTGTGTTTTCCATTCATGGGACATCATTATCGTGATGCTAATTAGAAGGATGGGCTTTAAAGGAAGAGGCATAACGCACACACTTGGAGGATCACTGCAGTCCCCCGCTATGATTAATTGTTTATAATGATTACAGAGTTCATTTGTTCCTTTTCACAGCTCCAGCTTCAAGAACAATTTTAACCCACTTTTCAGATTGCCTCCGGGTACATTCTAGGTAGAAATGGCTTGTATTACAAAAAAGAAGATTACAGACATTTAGAGCCTACTCTTTTAAAAAGCATGAAAAAAGCCTGATGCTGCAAAGCCACATCAGTGGGAAAATGAACAGGTTGCTTTTGTCCTCCCGTTGCCTCTTCCAAGCTGTGCTGCTTTCCCAGCGGGACGATAGAGCAGATTGGCTCAGGTGCTCACAACATTAAAGACAACAAATTAACATTCAGCATGTGGAAATATAATAAATGTATTTGTTTGGACCTGCCAGATAGACTTCTGCGATAATACTGGCATCAAAATCCTGCGCATTAAGAGAAAATGTAATTTTCCTGATTTTATTAATGGACCTCTTTGCACCTGCTGGTACCTATTCACTTTGGGTGTCTCACTCTAACATTTTCTAACCCAGCAAAAAGCGCTGAAATAGCCATAATCCCATAAAAAGAAGAAAAATAATACTTTAGGTGCATCATCTGCTTCACATGGGAGAATGCAGCAAGCTTCATCCACTTCAGCAAAACTTCCTCAAACCTGTGGCTATTGTTCAAGTACTATAATAGTAAAGATAACAAACTTTTCTACAAAAATTGTGCCTTTATTTTATAAAGGCTGTAAAAAAATCCATCACTGGCTGAAGTCAATAAAATGTAGGTCAGCAACTAGGTAAAAAACAAGCGTAAGATTTAAGGCAACTAAGGTTGACTATAACATCAGATTTAATAGACACACATGCTTACCATTTGCAGTTTAAAACTTAATTTAACAAACTTGATTTGTTTACAAGAGCAGTTTAATATCGACTTGATAGATCGTATAGAGCTTTGCAGTCCGTATGTTTTGTGAGAAAAGCTTGTTGTTTTGTAGAACTGAAATCCAGAAAACATATTGTTTTTTTCCTCTCACTTGTAATGTGCTGTAATAAAACTGTAGACTACAAAAAAATACAAGACCGATGGAGAAAAAAAATCACAGACTGTTTCTGCTGTCAAATGGTGATTAGTAAAAGGGACAATGTAGCTGTAATACAGTGAAACTGGCTAATACAAATTTACATGAAGTTCAGATATTAAAGAAAAAAAACAAGGTTAAAATTCAATTAAGTCTTGTTTTTCAAATGAAGTGAACCTAATTATTGCTGTTTGTGGACTTTTTACTACAGCTGTTCTTTTGTACATCTAATTAAATGTCAACAACCAAAGAACTGGTCATTATGAAGAGATAATTGCCCACTACAGAAAGTTCAATTTCCCTTAGGAAAGAGAGATATACCATATTTCATGAAGGTTGATTGTCTCATGTTAATGATCATCTCAATTTAACATTTCTGTAAATGGAATCATTTGTGCAGCTGGCAGCGTTTTACCCTGTTATTATATCTAAAAGAAATTTAAAACCAACTTGCAGTGCCACAGACATATATCAAGGGAAAACTGCCAAACACGTCTAATTGGAAAGCAGAAAAAGCCTTAGTTAAAAAAAGTTTTTGTTGAGATAAAGGTCAATGAAGTTGTAATAGAAGGCAACAAACAAAGTTGTAATATATTTACGACTTGGCAGTTGGCTGAAGTGAATTGGGACAGACCCAGTGACTCCAGATGAAATTGGAATTATGAAAAAAGGTCCAAGCCTGCTCTGCAGATGAACTGTTTGCATTTCCTTATGGTATTTACACCCTTCTCTCTATCTGAACACTATAGTAGTTTCAAAAAACAAAGCAATTTTTTTTTCTAAACAGGAAAAAAAAGATTCTTCTAAAAAAAATTATTTTTTTCCTGCTGTTCCTTAGTTATTGCTCAGTTTGCAGAAAAAAGCTGATCATTTCATCTTTGCTTTCAAGCAATATGAAGTCCTGCTCTTCTACTAACATTTGGCCTTTTCTCAATGAACCATGTTCTCTTCAACAGAGGCCATGAATAAAAGCCCAAAGCCAGTTACAGAGTGTCACACCTTCCTGTCTGCAGAACACAAATTACTTTATAACATCTATTTTCTGTTCTGAAGTTAAAAGGCTGAAATTATGGTCTAAGGGACAAAAAAATTAAGACACAGATAATATCTTCAAGAGGTGAGAGTAACTGGTTTTATCTTTTCTCATATTAACTTACCTTAGAAATAACATTGATGTACCACATTTGTACATAAGCTTGAGAAAGCACAGAAAAAACATAGGGAATATTAGAGATAAAAGCTATTTGATAAACCAATTGTCATTTTTGTAATACTGGCGTTTAACACCTTCTCAAAGCTGCTCCGGGCGCTGTAAAAACCCAGAGTAGGAAACAGTTCCTATGGGAATGTTAACAGATAAAGGTTTGGAGAGGCTGGTGAGGGGTGAGCAGTTCTGCAGCTCAGGAAAGCTGCACTGCATGAGCTGGTGTGGAAGCACCGAGCACTGCAGCAGCTGGCTACAGCCGACCCTTACAACGGGGAGATTTCCGAGGCAGTGAAAAAGCACGTATCTTTGGGGATGGAGGGAGGCATGGTAGTGTTCAAGAGGTGACCAGGGCATCCGTACTGAATAATTAACTTCATTAAAGAGAAGAAAAAACAAGCAGTTTCTATTTTTCACGTTAAAATTTGGGAGCAGAACCTTTGCTATGCCGTGGTTTTGCTAACTGCCACCCTGCAGTCTCCGACCTCAGCAGAGACCCCAGGATAACACTGACTTCAGCAATAGTCTGTTCCTCCACTCCGAACTTCTGAAGGTTTTGAAAGCAGACATGAACAGTTTGCATCAACAAATAATTCCAACTGATCAATCATTTCATAGCTGATACAGATTTTGCTGGGAGCCTGAAGGCTACACACGGTATTGCTAGGGTGACAGATTCAATACTAATTCTGTCCCAGTTTTACACATTTTTTATTTTTAATAATTCTTCTTCACTCATATCCCAGAGTTATATAAGTCCTGACTAGTGCCCGATCAGAACAAATTCTGTGCTTTACAATTGCTGCGGTGGTGTAAAATTTCACCTCCATCATCAATGTGCAACTGTTAGTATGATGCATGCTTTTTTTAAGGATCACTCCTGGAATTATTTGGCATATACATGATGCAAACTCAAGAATTTTCATCAAAAGTTATTTATCTGGAGGAAAAAACAGATTTTAGCTATCAGAAAAGTCTGCATGAGAACCAGCAGAGGGTTAAAGGCGTTGACTTTCTGGGCATACATTAAACCCTCCTAACGGGAGGTAAAACACACACGTGGGAAACAGAAGTTCTGGTCTTGGAAAATGTAGGTGACAACACCACAGTAAAATTCTTTTAAAACCTTTACGAACTGTGACACAGGTAAGGTACAGATGTACCTCCCATCTGCTGCTTGAGATGAAAGCAAATCATCCACATCAGTGATTTCTTGTGTCTAAACTAGCTAAGCTTCTTCCAGAAAAGCAGGGGGTTTTCTTTCTTTTTTTTATTTTTTTCTCCAGGCTGGGCCTGTTGTTTCTGGGAACCGTGCCAGTATCTCTAGATGATATTTTGCTTATCATCCTGATATAATAGCTTGGTAGTTTCTGATCTTTTTCACACCATAGATATACCCAGACCATTTTGTAAGCAGAGTCACATGATCCCTCGCTTAAATCTTCAGAAGGTATTTCGGCACCAATCTCTGTTTGAAATACCAATGAGCAAAAGAACATTAACATTGTGTCGCGGCTACCTGATCTGACTTTGCAATCCAAATTCCCATTTCAGCTCTTACATTATAGATCATTAATTATATGAGACAAAGAGCTGTATTTTTAAAAGTGACTTCATCAGGTAAGTTATAAAAAGGGATAAATAGGCTCCCTAAAAAGTCCTTAAATTGGGGGGGAAACTGGTTTTATAAAAGCAGGCAAACCCTTCCAGCAAATAGAATAATTTTTTTTTTGTACACCTCTCTTCTCAAAAAAATCCCCTATTTGTTTCTGCCCATGGTGTTTTCAGCAAAGCTGAAGGAAGATAATATACCCCAATTCTGACAAGCTGTTATGAAGCCCACTAACATTTTCAGTGAAAATCGTTTCGATACCTCTCTGAAAATGCAGGGGAGAAGGGACAGAGGTGGGAAGAAAGTAATTTGTGAACAGTTCCAGTATTAAATCAATCTTTCAGGATTTTATATTCCTTTTAATAGTTCTTTTATTATTGAATTATAAGGCAATAATTTACATCAAGGCAACGGACTCATTGGATGAAAGAAAAAGCCTATCTCCTTATCACGAAAAAAATGCTAGAGACTGTTCAAATTATCTCAAGTACAAACATACTCCATTTCATATCCTCTCATCCTCTTTCATTGAGCTCAGAGTAACCAAAGCAGAGTAACCACATTTCCAGAAACTAGCCCTGTGACCATAACAGGGATGTCTTTTGTTACAAGACTCCTTTTTTTTTTTTTTTTAACAACACAGGCACCTCTTAGAAATGTGGGAAATGAAGCTAAGGCAATAGTTCCTCTTTATGAGATGACAAGAGTTTTCCCCAGCCCCTCTGACGTGTTTTGGAGGAAGACAAGCCTGCCCCAGAAACCCAGGGCACAATCCGCCTCCTCCCTTCCCTGCCGGCCGGCAAAGGGATGCTCAGGTCAGCCAAGCAGCTCTCCCCAGCACAGCCCTGTTGTTCTCAGCCGTCGTACAAAGCCCGGCGCAGAAGCCATGCTCAAACCAAATCTACACTAGAGCACAGCTCAAAGCCACAAATCGATTACTCTTGCCAATGGGAGTCTTGATTCTTCCGATTGCAGTGTATAATGATCTCAGTGTTCATTACAAACAATAAATGTTGAACTCTAATGAACAATGCTGGAAAACCCAAGCCCAGAGCTTAGAAGACAAAGGACTGAAATGAAGAGCCCAGAAATCACTTTGAAATCTCATAAGCTTCACTCTGATCAAGAATCAGAACTGACTTTTAAATACTTAGCACAGAATCAGGTCAGAACTAAATTAGCAAAAAAGACTCTTACCACCCAATTCCATGGCAAATCACAAACAGTCACCTAACCTGAGAGACCACACGGACCACTTGGAGGTCCATAAATTAAGTACCCCTGCACCTGAGATGCAGAGACACTGTGTTCTGCTGGTTAGCAGTGCATTGAAGTTGATATCGTACTTCTTGAGAAAATGCTACTAGAATACACCAACAATTTAAAAAAAAAAAAAAGGGGGAAAAAGCAGAAAGAAAAAAGATAACTTCTATGCCTAAGACAAGAAAGGTGTTACAGACTTGAAAGATCTCTCATTGGAGCCTAATCCTGTGCTATATCAGGTTACTTAAACTTTGTAGAGTGTGGAGTTACCCATCTATTCCTCTTTCATGCATTTATTTTTGGCTAGCTTGAGTGTAGCGGCCTCCTGCATACCACTCCGCATGCGATCTGCCCTGACTTCCATTTCCAGATATAACTTAGTTTGTGAAATTTCTCTTTGGGATCTGAGCACCTCCAAACTTTAGGCAACACTTCACATCTTTTTATTCTTTTTCAATCTTGGTCTCAGTAGCTACACATATGAGTCACAAAGACATTGTAGCAAAATTTGTGACATTTTCTTAAAAAAAAAATTCAGGTGCTTCTTTTTTCCCCTGAAATGTAAACCTTAAACAGAAAATGAAACAGAAAATCATTTAAGAGGATAGATGAGTTTTTAGATAGATCTGTGAAAACGCCAAGATAAATCTGCAAAATGACCACTTCGAAATTACAGCTTTACTACCGGCTTCACATGTTTCTCATCCATAAGAGAAGCATTCATATTTGCCCCAGTAAGTCAATCACGTGTACCAGAACCAGTTTAGAAGTCCAACGTCAACAGATTCGAGGGGTGTAGTTACTCTAACCGTGATGCTGAGTTCTTGCAACAGTTACGGCCACCTGAGTTGGATAACTGATTTACAAATTACAGATTAAATTACAAAAACAACAAATACAGAGGTCTTTGCCTATTTAATACACATGTACGGTCATCTGAAGCAAAGTGCTAGGAATAAAATTGGATAAATTGGAGAAGGTGGCCAAATTAATGGTTTAGAATGCATTAAAAGAGCTTCCCCTATATCCTGAAGGCCTAAACTGAGAAGTTCTTTAACTCTTCAATCTAGACAATACACAACTCAGACAACAAACACTTTTTCTTTAATATATCATCTGATAAACTACTGTACTGCATGGTTCATATCTACTGTGTTGTTTGAGTTCTGGTTTTGCAGAAGTCAGTCTGTTTGAAGAACACAATAGAGTACATTGTCTTAAATTATTTCTGTTCTCTCTCTCCCTGGAGAACTGGTCATCAAAGAATTACACCAGACTATGAAAAAAAATATGCTTAACTGATAATATCTTTCATAAAGCAGAGTGGCTTCAAAGTTCAGTAAATGGGACAAATATTAACTCTGATGTACAGGTTTTTTACACCTTTAGCATTAGTAAAAAATATCTGAGGAATGCATTGATTTCCAACAAAGAACCGAAGCACATAAAAATAAATATACACATAATCAAATACTGCACTTAGAGAAGAAAGGTTTAATAAAGCAGTTTGATATGAAGGCAGAACCAAATTTTATAGAAACTGCCTGGCTCATGTCTGCAAATGCCATCTTTACCGTAGGATGGCCAGTCCAGAAGCAGAGCACTTAACTATGCTGTCCTACCAGTTGAACAGAGACTCAGTCACGACATCTTGGAGAATATTATTTTATAGCTTCCATTCTAGCCCTGCACTTTTTCACACACTTGTGCGTGAGAGGTGGTCACAGCTACTTCTTCCTCCCCTCTTGAGCCAAGTCCTGCCCTGGATAACCATGACTCCCAGATGAGGGATGAACAGAGCACAGAATGCTTCTTTATGTGCTTACAATAAGCTCCACTTCCACCATTTCATAACAGTAAAAATTATTGTGACAATAGCTCACAGTGATGGTTTGGGTACAATTTTAAGAAACTATAATCCAATGACACTAAGGTATGGCCACATAGCCCTGAAATTACTCAGACTGTAAGTGACAACTGAATGGCTGTGAGAGAGACAAAACTGCAGCTACAGCTTACGTAGACCTGGACCACTGCATTAACTCTAAGATGCTTTCTTAAAATGTAGGACTATATCTGGGATGAGATTCATTCCCATCCTGCTAGCCAACGCGGAAGTTCTAAGCAAGGAAGTAAGAAGCCCAAATTCTGCTGTCAGTTACACTCAGGAAATGTGCCGATCATTCAAGATGTACAAAATTTGGATTCGAAGATGGTTTTATCGTTTGTAGCTTCCCCAAAACTACTTCATCTTTTTAGAGAACAGATGCTCAGCCCTGCTGATATATGGCTGAAACATATGGCTGAGGATCTTCAAGTTAGGAAAGATATAAATAGAAATATGCATGACTTGAAATAATACCACGCAACACTATACATATAGCTGTCTTAGCAAAAGTCCAAATTAGGATGGCCAAGTATTTATTGCAAAAAAGAGAATATTTTAATATTGTTGTTCCACAGGGAAAGAAAGGAGGTAGTTCAGTATCGGGTGGAATTCCATACCAACACCTTGTCTGCCTGCAACTGCCTGATCCTAAAAAGACCTCAAAAGATGAGTAGCAGTACACATTTCTTAAGAACTGTCAGCAGGGAACATGCCAAAAATCCCAGCTGTCCTATAAAAGTATTTATGAATTGCTTCATCAAAATAGTAATTTACTCCACAGACTGGAAAAGAAAAGAATTCTCTTCTTAGAACCAAGTGTATACTAAGAAATAAAGTAAAAGCTATCATTTTTTTTTTTTTTTACTAAGGTAGATGTTAATGCAAACAGTGTTGTAGACAGAGTTAAATAATGTAGTGAGATGTCACGGTCAATCCAAATCCTTTTTATTAGAAGTAGCTTTGCAGCTGGCTGTAGCAGCTGTTCATTAAGCTAACACAAAAAGTCTGTAAGTTTTCATCATCTTAGCACATAATGTAAAAAAATATATGATACTGTTTTTTCAAATCATAGGAATTATTTTTTTTTTAAACAGGAATCAATCAAAATACCTGTCAAGAAATCGGTACAACTATGTTCCAGAGAGTGAAGAGGTAACATAGACCTTTCCTTGAAAGAATGTGTAATGACCTCAATACATTTTTGGCACTAGGAAAAAATAGCACTGTATTACTTTCTATTTTTGTAGCTAGACATAATTAGAATATACACTAGGTTAATTATTTCAGGCCATAAAGATCGTGGAAAACTGACTGCTTTTTTTTATTTTGTCCTTGCATGCTTGAGTTTGATTTGATTTGCAGGAAAGGAGAAAGCCAAGGTCTTTGCTCTGATTTTCAGTGTAACCAAGGTAGGAAATACAGAGCACACTGTTCCTGGAAAACAAGCTCAATGTATCTGCACCAGCAATTAAAAGCAATCAGAGGACACTGGAATATTGGGTGCAGTTAGGTGGAAATTCTTGCTTGCCATAAAATGTAAGGCAGGGTCATATTTATTTACTGCTTTTGGTTTTGTGTTCGACCAATACAAACTCAGGCCAACAGTATCCTAAATACATTACAGCACATATAGATTCAGTGCTTAGAAAGAATATTTATTACTCTGGAAATATGGT
>NW_010134670.1:0-490 GCF_000699245.1 Pterocles gutturalis
GGAGTTAGAACAGAAAGAGAAGTGCCAGCAGTTCTCCCCTTGTCTGCCTGGGGGAGTGGGGACTCCTCAGTGGTGGAGCTTCCTCCGTTTGGCTTTATCTTCTAGTAAAGGTGTTCATCATGGAGAGTGTTCTCAGGAACCAGTGTATGCTACAGGAACTGAATTTTGAATGTGTTTACAGCTGAAGTCTGTTCCTAGGTCGGTTTTCTTCGACTGGAAAACGGAACCAATGCCACTGCACCGCAGTCAGCACAGATCAGTTGGGTGTAAATGTAGAAGTTTGAAACTTGCAGGAAGTGTTTTCAGTGTGCCTAGAAAGCAAGCATTGAGTTGGTGAACATAGTTTGGGAAAGAATTTCATATACAGAATAAAAAAATGAGAAAGCTGCATTGAGCTCTGGTTGTAGAGTGAGGAAAAAAAAGCAAAATTTGTTACTAATATTCCTACCTCTCATTCAAATTTTTTTTTTCAAAAAACTTTTCAGAGCTG
>NW_010134671.1:0-212 GCF_000699245.1 Pterocles gutturalis
CCAAGGAGCGGGTCGGGGTCTCCATCCCCACCCAGAGCTGCGGTGAACCCCTTCTCCAGCCCCTCCTGGGCTCTGGCCGGGCTCCAAGAGGGATATTTCACACCGGTGCTACCAGGCAGCGTATTTCCTTTCCATCCGAGTGACTTGCAAAGCTCCCCAGGTCCCAGCTAATTTTTTAAGATGGGGAGGAAACAAAACAAAAAAAAAAAAGA
>NW_010134671.1:364-573 GCF_000699245.1 Pterocles gutturalis
TTTTGCAGCGCCTGCCATGAAATCGATCCAGTAATTTCATTTCTCAGTCATAAATGAAATGAGCTGTAAAGTAACGTTGGGTGTTTAAGCCGGAGTGAAAGAATGAATTGTTCTAATGGGGGATGTTAACGAGGGGATTAAATGTTCCTGCAAAACCTGGGGGTCCCCAGCCCCCCCCACCTGCCCACCGGCCGCTTTTAGGGCTCCCA
>NW_010134671.1:866-1950 GCF_000699245.1 Pterocles gutturalis
AAAACAAACCCCAAAAAGCCTGTTTCTCAACAATAACCTTTCAGCTGACCCAAAGCAACTCGTTTTCTACCCGGATTTTTTTTGCCGGGGACACACAACCCCGCTGCTCTCCGGGGGTGTTTCTGCTCCGGGCAGTTTGCAGCACAGGGGATATTTTTTTTCCCCAGGTATTGCAGGATTCACCCAGCCCAACGCCATTCAACATTAAGGCCAAAATTTGGTCTTTGCTTCCCTCCCGCAGCCTCGGGACCCCTCCTCTCCCACCGAGCGACCGAGACCCCCATCTCCCCTCTCCCCATCATAAAAAAAAATAACCCAGCGCCGGCGAGAGAGAGGACAAGTCCAAAACCACGAGGGCCATATTATCTTTAACCCATCAAAAAAAAAAACCCAGTGAAAGCCCTATTGGGCTGGAACAACCTCAGCCAAGTCCCCCCCGCCCCAGTTGTATTCCCCTGGAAATCCTCGCGAAGAAAAACACGGGGCACGAAAAAAAAAAATTTGGTTTTCATTAAAAACCCTTGAATGTGAGGAGTTCTGTAGCTTTCAATGGGGCTTTGATTCCTATAGATGATGGAATGTTTTCAGAACATTTCAGAAATGTTCCCCACCTTTCTATCTTCTATCGGCGGAGAACGGCGCTGGCGGGGGGGTTTTTTTTTTTTTTCCCCCCTCCCTGGCCGCAGTGGCGATAGAAGTGGCGAGCGCTGAGCGCAGCTGCAGAGCTTTGCCTTTATTGACCTTGAGGTTTCGTTTTAAAAATACGCCGATATTTTCTTGTGGCTTTGGAACCAGAGGAGATAATCCACGTGGGGGGAAATGTATGGAAAATGCTGCAGGAATTTTCTTAAAGGGGGATTTTTAATTTTTTTTCTTCCATTGAGAGAAGCAGCGTCGCTCAGGCACCCAGGTACCTCCATCGCTGAGGAGCTGAGAGGCATCTCCAACCCTCCAAGTCATCGCCAGATCGTTGTCTTGGCCGAAAGAGATTCTTTTATTGCTGCGTTACATCACTGCTCCGGGGATGCACCCGCTGGTGGCTTTTACAAATGCCCTTTTATTTCATTTCATTTCATTTCATTTC
>NW_010134672.1:0-1076 GCF_000699245.1 Pterocles gutturalis
CCTCGCTGCCGCCGCTCACCTGACGCCCGGGCCAGGGAGCCGATCTCCTTGGCATCACGGAGACATGGTGGGATGCGTCCTGTGACCGGAGTGTGGGGATGGAGGGACACAGGCTCCTCAGGAAGGACAGGCAGGGGAGATGAGGAGGGGGCTGGGAGGGTGAAGAACCGCTCGCTGGGAGAAGATCAGGTTCGAGACCATCTAAAGAACCTGAAGGTGCACAAGTCCATGGGACCTGATGAGGTGCATCTGCGTTTCCTGTAGGAACTGGTAGACATAGCTGCTAAGCCACTATCCATCATATTTGAGAAGTCATGGCAGTCTGGGGAAGTTCCCGCTGACTGGAAAAGGGGAAACATAACCCCCATTTTTAAGAAAGGAAAAAAGGAAGACCCGGGGAGCTACAGACCAGTCAGTCTCACCTCTGTGCCTGGCAAGATCATGGAGCAAACCTCCTGGAAACTATGTTAAGGCACATGGAAAATAAGATGACAGCCAACATGGCTTCACTAAGGGCAAGTCATGCCTGACAAATGTAGTGACCTTCTACGATGGGGTCACAGCGTTGCTGGATAAGGGAAGAGCAACTGACATAATCTACCTGGACTTGTGCAAAGCACTCGACACTGTCCCACATTACATTCTTGTCTCTAAATTGTAGAGACATGGATTTGACAGTTGGACCACTCGCTGGATAAGGAACTGGCAGGATGGTCGCACTCAAAGAGTTGTGGTCAATGTCCAAATGGAGACCAGTGACAAGTGGCATTCCGCAGGGACCAGTGTTAACATCTTTGTCGGAGACATGGACAGTGGGATTGAGTGCACCCTCAGCAAGTTTGCCGATGACACCAAGCTGTGTGGTGTGGTGGACACGCTGGAGGGAAGGGATGCCATCCAGAGGGACCTGGACAGGCTTGAGAGGTGGGCACATGCAAACCTTATGAAATTCAGCAAAACCAAGTGCAAGGTCCTGCACATGGATCAGGGCAATCCCAAGCACAAGTACAGTCTGGGTGGAGAATGGAGAGAGAGCAGCTCTGAGGAGAAGGACTTGGGGGTTGATTGATGAGCAG
>NW_010134672.1:1106-2022 GCF_000699245.1 Pterocles gutturalis
ACCCAGCAATGTGCACTTGCAGCCCAGAAAGCCAACCGTGTCCTGGACTGCATCAAAAGAAGCATGACCAACAGGTCAAGGGAGGTGATTCTCCCCTTCCACTCCACTCTCATAAGACCCTACCTGGAGTACTGTGCCCAGCTCTGGAGTCCTCAGCACAAGAAGGTCATGGACCTGTTAGAGCAAGTCCAGAGGAAGGCCACAAAGATTGTCAGAGGGCTGGAGCACCTCCTGTATGCAGACAGGCTGAGAGAGTTGGGGTTGTTCAGCCTGGACAAGAGAAGTCTCCAGGGAGACCTAACAGGAGCCTTCTAGTACCTGAAGGGGGGCGGCAGGAGAGATGGGGAGGGACTCCTGATCAGGGAGTGTAGCAACAGGATGAGAGATTTTTAAGTTTTAAGCTGAAAGAGGGTACATTTAGACTAGATATTAGCAAGAAATTATTTACTGTGAGGGTGGTGAGACACTGGGACAGGTTGCCCAGGGAAGCTGTGGATGCCCCATCCCTGGAGGTGTTCAAGGCCAGGCTGGATGAGGCTTTGAGTCCCTGCCCATGGCAGGGGGGTTGGAACTTGATGATCTCGAAGGTTCCTTCCAACCCAAACTATTCTGTGATTCTAAGGGCCAGGGGTCCTGCACCCATCCCCTTGGAAATCCCCTAACCCCCTGGCCTCTTCCATCAGCTGTTCCTGACGGCCACTGCCCCTGTAGTCGCGATTTTGGCACAGAGCCACCCACCGGTGCTCCAGCAAGGAGCCAACAGCCCAAACCGCTTCCCGAGGTCGGAGTTTGAAGGTTATAACCACGGGAGGCAAAAGCAGCTGCTGTTTAGACGCCGAGTATAAAAATAACGAGGTCACCGACATCTGCTGAAAGGGGGAAGCAAAGAGAACAAACAGTTTATAAAAAGAGAGTA
>NW_010134673.1:0-1242 GCF_000699245.1 Pterocles gutturalis
CCTCCCAGGTGAAAATATGGTTTCAGAATAAAAGATCCAAGATCAAGAAGATCATGAAGAATGGGGAGATGCCTCCAGAGCACAGCCCCAGCTCCAGCGACCCCATGGCCTGCAACTCTCCACAGTCGCCTGCGGTTTGGGAACCTCAGGGCTCCTCCCGCTCACTCAGCCACCATGCCCACACACACACTCACCCTTCAAACTCCAACCCATCCCCTGCATCCAGCTACCTGGAGAGCTCCGCTTCCTGGTACCCCGCTGCCAACTCCATCAACTCACACCTCCAACCCCACGGCTCCCTACAGCACCCGTTAGCCCTGGCTTCTGGGACAATTTATTAGGGTCTGACTTTTTTTTTTTTTTTTTTTTTTTTTTTGTTCCTTGGACTCCTGTGTTTTACTGTTAAGGAATAATAATGAAAGGAATGCATATGGGGGATTTTTAAAAGGGAAAAGAAACAAAAAGATTTAAATGTGTAAAGCTTGTGCATGTAACTTATTGCATTTCAAAGGAAACCCTTTTTTATACAATACGGACATTTTTTGGCTCAGCTGTGGACACTGTCAATGGTGCCTTGAAATCTATGACCTCAACTTTTCCAGAGACTTTTTTTCAATGTTATTTTAACCCTGTAAATAATTGTAGATAGAGGAATTAAACTGTATATTCTGAATAAAATAAAATTATTTCGACCACGAGAAACGTTTCAAAATTACCCCTTCTTCTGTTAATAAGAGGGAAAATAATGCCGATTTGCTTTGCAGAGAGCAAGCGAGGAAAGAGCGATTTTGAGGGGCCCGATCCTGGGGCGCTCCCGTTCGGTCGCCGCACCGTGCCACTGCAGCCGGGCGTGTTGGCAGGATCCAACCCTCGTAGGTGCCCACGGGCGAGCCGGGGGGCGGCGATGCTCTCTTCCCGCTGGAGAAGACCCGCGCACACTTAACCGCACAGCGATTTTAAGGTGATCGGAAGGCTGCCCATCCTAACGCTAGAAAGCAAATCTCTCACCTTAAGCCGCCCTGAATCCGTTCCCGAGAGCAATTAGCGTCGAGAGCTGCGCACTCCACAGCCCATCAATCGCCCATGTGCGCTCGGCTAATTACACAAATTATATTGCCGTCAAAGGGAGCCACTAAATATGAGAAAAGGATAGAATGAGAGCCCCGTTCCCCTTGCTACTGGTAAAAGCCTGCGGCGGCTCTGGCTGAAGGAGGGACTTCGCGGAGGTACTCTTTTTTTTTT
>NW_010134674.1:0-33123 GCF_000699245.1 Pterocles gutturalis
TGTGATTCTGTGATTCTGTGAAGGACACAAATGGTATATATATTGAGACATAGCATGTCATATTGCCTCTCCTGTAATTTTGTTCTTGGGGTCTGGTCATGGGAAGTAAACCATTCTGTAATTCCTATGTCATTCTTCACTTCTCGTTATGTGAAAAACCTGCACATGTAAGAAGTTCCTTTCTCAAAGACACTGTGTTTTAGATATTGAAGTGTGTGTGTCTGGGTCCCATTTTAACTTCCAAACTTGAGGATGAAGGCCTGGGACTTCAGCTGTTTAAAAATAATCATGAACTAATTTGGTGTGGCTAGTTTAGAAACTTGTCCAAATCCACTGTTTACACTGATGCTGGGGCAGGATGAGCAGCTATGGGTCCTATATGCACATGCTTGAAATTGCTGCTTGTAGCAAATGGCTGCTTGACTGACTTCCACATGGATAAAGCAGTACTGAAAGGTGCTCTTGCTCTGGTCTTGCATCTCTGCTAGTTTACATGATCATCCAGCCCTACATAGAATGACAAGTCTTGAGTTTTAGTCAAGATTTAAAAGATGTATAGGTGTTTTTATGTGGAGTAAAGGCTCCTGAAGGCATTTTGTGGTGTCTAAGAGCAGAAAAAGCTTGTTTGTATATAGACCCTTTGACTTTATTCAGAACATAGGTAAGGATGGTCTTTTCAGTTAAGACTTTTTTCTACAGTTTGCAAGATCTGAGTTCAATTCTTTACACTACTGCAAACATCCTTTGTGACCTTGGACAGGTAGCTTAATCTGTACAGCTATAATGTCCCCATTTATAAATCAGCAACAGCACACTTTGGCAAAACATTAACCTGTACTAGATTGTGAGGTATACTAGACTGAGAGATGTTCGGATATATGTTACTGAGGACCATATTGATTTCCAGTCTGATTAGAGTCCACTCAGGTAGCTTAGAAAGCTCAATTTTTTTATTTTTTTTTTTAAACTTTAAGTTTTAGACATATGGGGAGTTCTGGGATTAAGGGGTATAAAAAGGTTAAGAATGGGTAGACTATAATGATAGGTATGAGCATGTCGTGAAAAAAAAAAAAAATTTCTCTGGATGGAGGTGAGAAAACTATGAAAGTATCACTGCAGAGATGACCTTAATGAACTCTTAATATACATTGACACAGTGGCTGAAATTTTCCTTGCCGTATCTCCTCTTGAAGGAGAATTTTTTAATGAACGCTTGTATTCAGCCAAATTCATTTTACCTAAGTAGAACAAAGTAGAAAAGAAACAGCACCCGTTTTCTTTGTTTATACACTAAGTGTTGCAGTGTTATTTTTCAAGAGCTCTAGTGCCTTTGTGTAATTAAAAAAAAAAAAAAAAGAAAAAGAAAGAAGAAGAAAATTCAGAATGGGAGTTGTTTTAATATATTAGTATCTTCGGAGTGTTCTGCTGGAAAAAGTGTCTGATTTGAATGAATTATGACCCAGTAAAATTTGTGCTTTGTGCGTATGCAGCAGATTCATAACAAAAGCACTGCACATTTGTTGATAATAAAGTCCATTCAGTGCATACAGCCAACTTCGTGTCATATCCTAGCAAAAAATCCCCAAATAGTGCATTTTTTATTCTCTACAATCAATGTAGTGGTTACAAAGTTTTGTTGTATCCTCGTTCTCATCCTTGAAACAGTAATGTCCTTTTAACATGCTTCTATTTGAAGTTGTCCTATAAAATTTTTCAGAGAGCTTCTGAGTCAAGCAAACTATGCTTTGCATTTTGACTATATTTAGTAACTTAAAGCAGAAATTTGGAATTAGGAAAAAAGCTAATTGTCAGGAGGAGCAAATTCATAAGGTAGAAGAAATGGATTTTATTAATGAGACTGTTGAGGATGAAATGAAGAGTTTGTTGGAACAAATGAAACAATACAATGTTTAGCATTATTTTTCATGTTATGTGTGTTTATGTGTTTGAAGCCTTAAGAAATCTCTGGAAGACGCTTTAGTTGAGAACTTACATGGTGAAAAAAATCTAGAAAAGGGAAGAAGAAAAAGAGTAAGTGCTGTCTAAAGGAATTGTCAGTCGATACTTATGCCTTAAGCTACTGTGATAAATTATCCCTTAGCTGCCTTTTTCTTGTCATCTGTAGAAAAAAATTAATATACATTTAGTCCAAGAGAGTGCCAACTTTTTGTCATATGATCAAGAGTAGAAAGAAGGACATTGATAATAGTAATGACAGAAAGCTTTCAGGCAGAGAAAGCTGCTTATTCAACAACGTCCAATTCAGCCTGCAAGAACATTCTGTCATGCACACTAATCAGGAGTGCAGAAACAAGAGAATGACCTCTCCCAAAACTCAGTATGGTGTGAGTTAAGTATGATTTAATTAACCATTTGAGTGATTTTCGTGGAAATACTCTTGATCCATAGTGGAGTAAAATGAAAGAAGTACCAGTCCCATGGGTCATTGCCTTTCTTGCTCTTGTTTCTCTCCGTGTGTACACAGCTCCAGTAGACTTTTGGGCCTCATCCTGGATTGTTTGTGTCCTGGGTTAAGCACAGACAGAGTTAACTTTTTTTCATAATAGCTAGCAGGAGGCTGTGTTTTGGATTTATGCTCAGGAGAAAGTTGATAAGGAAGGAATGTTTATATTGTTGCCAGGATACTTAAGGTCATTCAGCCTCTTCACAGACAGGGTGGGGGTGGGCTGGGAGGGCACAGCCCCAGATACTAGTCCAGGATTTGTTCTTCGGTTACTAGATTGAGAACCAGAGTGACCAGTAATCTATTCCATAACATACATGTCATGCCCAGTATATAGGTGAGGACCCCCGGAAGATCGTCCCTTTCCTTCTGGTTCTGAGGCCCTTTCAGTTTTGGTCTCTTCTAGCCCTGGATCGCTCTCCCAAGGCCTTCCCCCCGCTTCACGCCCTGGTCGTCTCTCAGTCTGGGGTGCTTGGACTGTTATCTCCATTCCATGAGTTTTGGGATCCTCCCTTCTCCAGGATCGTTAGCTGGGGCCAGGTGGTCACTTCGTTCCCTCCCCAGTCAGCTCTCGGTCTGGAACGCTGGGACTGTTATCTCCGGTCTGTGAGCGCCTCCAGGAGCAGTGCACCCCCCGCCTGGGGGAATTGTGAGTGTGGTTTCGGGACTCTCCTTGTTCTGGGATCGACTCTCCCTTCTCCGGGATCATTAGCCAGGAACAGGCTGAGTCTTTATCATCGGGTGGGGGGGCAGTATCACTGTGTATCACTCATTTGTATATTTGTATATAGTATTATTTTCAATGTTATTGTAGTTTAGTTATTAAATTGTTCTTATCTCAACCCATGAGTCCTTTTTTTTCCCTTTACCCCAAAAACTGGGATACACATTTAGCAAAAGCCCCTTAGCTAGTCAACACTAGAGGATCTGCCAATCGGGCTGGTTCTGCCCAGTCAGAACCTTTACGTACTACCCCTTTAACTCTCTCTCCCCTACACTCAGGTAGGGGCAGGAATTGTGTGAGCGGGTGTGTGTGGTTTTGGTCCCCAGCCGAGGGCTAATCCATCACATTGTGATAACTCCTTGTGCTGGTAGAGGGCTATGAAATCCCTCTAGGATGGTAAAAGGAGAGCAGGAGCCATGACTGTGGAAGGAAGCCTTCTCTAAAAATCACAACAGCAGGACTGAGGTAGCATACTGGGAGCTAGCTGGCTGTGGAGCAGGCAAAGTAGCATGTGCATGGTTGAAAGAGGGGCTTGGATCCAATGTACGTGGGCTAACATGTACAAGAGTAAGAGTGAGAGTACAAAACTGAGTGGCCCTTGAACAGGAAAATTTATGGTGTTGTTGAATGAAGCACAGAAAAGGACTGGGGCAGAAGGATCTTTAACCCAGGAAGTAATGACTGCAGAGGAAGCTGTGATGTGGCGTGGTTACTTCTAACACTATACCTGCTGAAGCCAGGCTTCATCCTTCTGACTGATGCACCCTGCAGGCCCAGAAAACTGGGGGCTGCTGGATTTATGGTTTTGTCTACCAAAAATCATAGTAGTGCTTATCTGTGGCACTTGAAGAAAAAAGAATGTTGTTATTATTCAACACAGACACTTACTACTTCTTGAACCTTCCACAGGTTTAGTAAATGGAAGCAGCTACCACGTGCAGTGGACACAAAATGTAGAGTTCATAACTTCAGACTCCATGGGGAAGTATATACCTACTGGTTTTATGGGGGTGTGTGCAAGGTTATTTCTTTATGTGCTGCGAAGCAAACCACTGAAATGAACCAGCTTTTGTCAAAGAGTTAGTATCTACACAATAAGAAACTTCATCCGAGGACTGTCACCATGAACTACATGTGTGCTCAGGCTCTTGCCCTTCATCCTTGCCTGAGTTATGTTGTCAAAGATTTGTTCAAGGTCATGTGCTGCCATTTGTGAAACCAGTATTCATACTTAACTATCAACTTTTGTGGTTCTGTGGTTAAGAAGCTTTATAAAAAGTTACCTCTTGCTCTTCTTTTTTTTTCTTTTTTTTTTTTCTTTTTTTCAGTTGAAGGAATTTTGCCAAAGCCTTCATGAGAGTGCATTTAACAAATAATAAAAGAAACCACAGAAAATATTTGTGCGGAAGAACTATTTTTAGCTTTCTCTGGGGCTAAGATATCTTAAGTTTTATAGGTGGGGATAGCATACTGCTAGCAAGGATGTAAGATTTATGAAGGACCATACTACAGCAAAAGTAAGTACATCAGAACTATGCCTGTAGAGTTTTAGCTGGTGCACATTAATGCTAAGAATGCACTTACTGTGTGCACAATATAGGGTTGAGACTCACTGAACAGTTTCACTCTTACAATGTGCAGATGTACCTGTAGGTGTCCCTTCAAACTGGATCCTGGTACAATGTACCATTGACTTAAGATAGCAGTTATGTGGGCTGTAAAAGGCTCATCTGTCCCATTTATCTCTCTGTATCTGGACTTTGCAGAATAATGGATACTAAAGCTTGTTTTTCTTGTGTGGGTTTTTGCAGTTGTTTACTATAAGTGAAATCTTCGTACAAAAATAAGCTATCTGTTCCTTCCTATTCAACGACTTTAACAGTTCTGCTGCTTATAAGCATTAAGGGTATTGCATAGTCTGGGTGAAGCCAGAAAATCAAAGCTGAGGTTGTTACTTTGGCCTTAACTTGTCTTGTTGTGCTTTTATTTGTCTTCTGTAACAGTTTGATTTGAGACGTAGAGCTCTAGCCTTAACTTTGGATGTCCTAGACTTTCCCAGTGCAAGCCAGTTCTTGACACTTTTAAAAAAATATTGGATTTCCAACCCCCTGCCCTTTGTATTTAAGGTTATTTTTAACTGAACTGTCTTGTTAACCTTGGGCGACATCAGTGGAGCTGAAAACTATTCAAGTAATAATAGCTCAACAACTTACGCCCCTGTGGACAGCCCTTCAGAGTCTATCTAGAAAAGCTCATATTCAAAGCAAAAGAACTGACTGCCTCCTTTCTTTGAGTTCATTCGCAATTTTCTTTTTCGGGACAGTTTTAGCAAAGGCAGTTGCAAAGAACTCAAAAAACAGAGTCAAAACAGGGGGCACTGCCATGCTAACTTAAACAGAACTCATTTGTATAAACTGGGTCTCCTCCTACAAAAATGGAACTAATGCAGAATCCCTTTCTCCACAGTACCCTTTAATATTCATGGAAATATATTTTTAAATATAATGAAAATAATGCCCCTTTGTTTATTATACTCTGCTTGCCAAACTTGAGTCCTGTAAAACCTGCCAAATGTTAACTTCAAATTTAGTAAGCTGAGACACTTTACAAATGTTGTCATACTCTGAGGGGAGTATGGGCTGTGAATTGTCCTACACAGGAGATATTAGCAGTGTGCTACTACAGTTTTTCAGAAGAAGAATGATTCTGAGAATATATGATGAAACTGGAGTATTATGTCACCAACCTTTGGGAAGAAAACATGTTCCCATTTCACTTGTAAAGTGTTTTAAGGGAAGAATAAGATCCCTGCAGTCTTTTCTTTTTTTGCCCTCTTCCATTCTTACCCACATGGGAAGAAAATATATATAGCACAGTAATAATTCAACAAAGTGTATCAAACAAATCAGAAATGTGTAAACTTGCCTGTGTAACATCTCCTTGCATTTTAGTAGCATATAATATTAAAAAGTGCGGGTTATTCAATTTTTTTCTCCCTTTCTCTGCTGTGATTTACTAGGGTCCGTGTTTACATCTAATTAATGAACACTCCTGCTGGCACGGGTTATTTTAATAGAGAACATTTTGTTATTTTATCTGATTTCATTTTAAAGATTTATTATTTTAGCTCTGCTTCTGGTGACTGTGGAGAAGCATAACTCAGCACAAAGAAAGCAAAGAGAGCCAGGGGCAAGAGTTGTAATGGAGAGAAAACTTAGCACAAACTTTCTTCTTGAATATGAACAAAAACTCCATGTGCATAATAGTAAAAAATAATTCTTTTAACAAATTCAGGCAAAACCTTTTCAAATTAAGTGTTCCATGCCAAGCCTGGGCTAGAGAAGAGGTTAGATTTGAGACCTGAATTCAGCACTTACATCAGCTTTGGGCTTTGGTCAGGTCCAGATTATGTTTTGAATATTCTGTTATGGATGTGGCCCATATATTTAAAAAACTGGGAAACTTTAGTGCTCTTATATATTAGCCTGAATTCAACTATTCACTTAGCCTCCCTTCTTGGGTCTGATCCTCTGGTCAATACAACTAAGTAATGTTTTCACTTCCCACTTCTAATGAATACGGCAAATCTGGTTTCCTTGGTCAAAATATGAAGACTTTCCCTCTGAGAACACAGATCTGAAACACATATTCAGTTCACAGTAGAGAGAAGTATTCTCCATTCCACAGTGCCTAGGGAAACTGCTATGAACACGGAATCAAATGCTACTGCTAATAAAATTTTCATGTTACAGAAGAACTTATGACTCATGCATTTTGGAACTTATGTGCTTGTGCTCAAATGATTGGAATTGTTAGCTAAGTGACGGCTTACATGTGTGGTTATCACTTTTTATTTTTAATGAATACTAGTTGAATGTGCACTTGGGGAATCTGAGGCAAGTGACAGATTTCATGTCTTAGTATGTTTTATTTAATCAAAAGCCATTTTGCTGGAGTGAAGGAGACAATGTGTGAGTAGAAATAAGGGAATCTTCTTGTCTTCTCCTTTTAATGGACAAGATGATAAAAGGATTCCAGGATGCAGTTGTTGGAAGCAAGGTAAGCTATGCTGCCCAAATTCTGCTCGTGTTTTAGAGTGACATTTAAGTAGCAAAGGAGCTCTGACTAGAGATGTAAATATAGTAACGCCCTCATATTTCTTACTATGCTTCCAATTACTGAAAAAGCAGATTACTCTTTGCTGCTGTTCAAATACAACAGGAACTAGAATCAAAGACAAATCTCTTTTGTCAGACTAGTCAGTTGTATGATATTTGGAATGACAGATGAATGAATGCCAGGCTAGAGCCTGTGCCACTAACTTGCCATGGTTAGATGTAGTGAAAACTAAGACAGCATACTGCATTACAGTAAGCATGAGGAAGTGTACTCTTTTTCATGAAAGGCTGAGAAACCCAGTGCTTTGATGTGACTGCAGCACTCATCAGCACTTTCAGGGCCCAGTCTGGCCACAAGCTTTGTCAAAGTAATCTCTGTGGCCTGATGTGGACTCATTAGTACACAATAGATCAGGAAGGTGAAACTCCGGAGAAGCTCTGAGACATATTGATTTCATACTTAAGTTTGAATAAAACATCCCTTTATCCTAGATCAATCTTTTATGAAACACATTCCAAAAGCACTTGCAGGTATATGTAGTCCACTCAGCAAGAAATTATCGCCAGCTCAAGTAATAATAATAAAAAAGCTGTAGAAATTGAAGTTTCTTCACTTCCCAGAGAAACAGAAAGGAAGTTCTGTTTCTCAGTAAAACCTCTGTTCCTATGTCACCTTATATTTTCCACACACGAGTGGCTGGACTAGGAAGAAATTATTGGTTTTGTAGATATCTCAATTAGATAGGCAATGTACGACATTGGTGTATAGGGACTGTGAAAGGGTTGTTAGAGCTATACATTACTTTTGTATACATACTTTTTTTGCAGCCCCTCTTTTAAATTACTGCATGCAATAAAAGGCATAAAGGATAATAATTCAGCTCTTAAAGATGTTTTGTACTTTTTCATTGCTGAAAAGATACACAGAAAATTGACGATTCAGTGATACCTGGGACTAACTTTGGAAAAACTTACTTCTTACATATGTCAGCTTTTGTCAAATAATTGCTGAATTGGATGGTGGTCAAAAATCACTAAAGATAAAAGTCTTCAGGCATGCACCTTGACGTAATACTTTAGAGCTATATTTTAACATTTAGCATTTGTATTCTAATCCTGGAGAAAATGGCTGCACAGTGTCTTTTCATGACTTCTTTTGATGAAGAGATACACTTTGAGAAGGACAGATTCGGTGTGCCTTGGCAAGTGGTTTTGGAGGTAGAAGGATGAACAACCAAAACCAATAATGTCTTTGTACCTCATGAAGAAGGGTAAATTTTTTGGGGAAAACCTCATACTCTTGACTTGTTTTTATCTTTCAGCCCTAAACATTGGCTAACCTTGGGAATACGGCATTTTGCTTATGCCACTATGCCAACTGTTAACTGTTAGACTGCTTGCATAAGCTATTGCAGAGTTTAATTTAAGAAAAATATTTCCTCTTGCCTTGGCACAGTAAGATTTCAATATCCTTCTCCCAGCTTTCCTCTGTTGTCTCCTGAGATGGAAAACAATTTTTCAGATTAAAAGCCAGTTACGACTATGCTCTCTACTTTTTGAGTCCTTTGAGAGACAGGTCTAAAGTCTGACCTTTCTACTGACTTCATAGAGATATACATCACCACTAGTGCATACTATTGTTGTCTGTTATCCCTACAGAAGTTTCCCCTACCACTGTTTTCAGTCTGGAAGTTGAATGGATCGCCAAGTTTGCACCATCTTACTGGCCAATTATTTTCTTTTATTATTTTTGATCTGCTTCTGTGGGAAATCCACACTGACTTTCATTGAACAGATTCAGAAGCAGAAAGCAGAACTTTGAAGCTCTGCAATACATTTCCTCTCCATTGCTGAGACTGGCAAGCAAAAGAAATGCTAAAAGGTGGGGTAACATATTTAATGCAGCTTTCAAGAGGAAGTATAGCTCCTATCTATTTGTATTGTCTTTTAAAAGACTTGGGAAGCTTTTTGGGGATTGTCTACACTACTTTTTACTGTCTTTCTTGGCAAATGTCAAACAAGCTTCACAGGTTTCCCAGCCTTTAATTCATGTTGATCTTTGTTATCTCAATGGTATGGACAGGGTCAAGTGAGCTTAAGACCTGTTCTAATAAAATCAGAGGGATTGTTGCAGGGAGAAGAAGTGCTTGTCTCCACAGGCAGAGCAATGACTCAGTGGTGTCCAGCTGAACAGCCATGTAGTCATATTAGTAATAGCAATAATGATGATAATAATAATAGTAATAATAACATGAAGTGTTATATTGTCTGGCAGCCCTGACTAAGATGAAGACCCTATTTTATTAGTCACCCATCCAAACAAAGACTGAAATGCTTTTCCTGATGACCTTGTAGTCTAACTAGGAAAGACAGAGTCAGAGGGTGAAACCAAGTCTGTTATCTCCTTCTGGTGCAAACGGACAACTGGGATGCTAAGAGATCAAGAAAAGCATCCAAGACCACAGGGGAGTTCTGTGGCATTGAGCCAAGAACTTTATTTGAGTCTTCTTAAGTCCAAATCATTCCTTAACTGCCAGTATGCACTGTATACCCCTGCAAATGTAACTGAGAAATGTAATGCATGTACATCTTAGCAGAGGATTGTTGTGTGACAGATGGTAAGGAATGCTTCTGTATCACTTAGATATTAGCTAGAGAGTTTTGTCTCTACAACTGGGCCAACCCATCTCTGTAGACTTAAAAGTACAAAATAAAACAAAAAAGAAATCTTAGGCACTGAGTTCTTCTTGATTTGTTGTATTTATTTGACATGAGAAAGAAACTCCAACTTTTTCTTCAGCAAGCTGGATAAGTATTATTGGTACTTTGCATATTGAAGAAGGGTTTTGGTTTTAGGAAACTACCTATGTCAGTATTTGTGCATTTACTGTTATGAGCCATGCATTGATGCATATTTAATATCCTGACTTTTTCCTTTTTTCCCTTTTTTTTCTGAAGAAATAGCTTGGGAATTTGCCTCTATAAAGCAGAGTTGTATTTTCTTGTTTAATTCTGCTTATAATTTTCATTTTGCCAATGTCTCTAAATGTTTCTCTTGCTGACTATACCTGCTTTTGCTGAATAAGCACTTAAGGACAAAGATGCAGCACTGTCTGCCTATGATTGACAGAAAACAAAGCTTCCAAGAAATGCAGGCATTTCGTTGACCTCCAGTGACCGTAGGTGCAGACTTATAGTTCTCGTCTGAGTACGCTGTCAGTATTCATTTAGGTTCAGTGACTTATTCAGATGCAGAGATTCAATCACTCATTATTTTAGTACACCTAGATCGAAATCATATTTCTTCATAACGTGCAGAGGAAGAGCAGAAAAGTTTAATGTACTACTATGTTTTTTGTGTGTCACTTGAGTTCTGCTGACCTGGGATAGTGTAAATATTTCTCCAAGTCCAGTGAATTACCTTTGAAGTTCACTGTAAATCAGCTTCCTTCTGGTCTGATTCAGGCCAGGAAAAATCAGATAATGTGATGGGAGTCTGGAGCAGTTTACTCCTGAGAGTATTAAAGATGGGCTGCTTCAGAAGGTCCAGCTGGGAATCTGATGTATGGCTGAATTTGGCCTTAAGTGAACCCATTCTTGATTAAATCCCATATTGGTTAGGAGATACTACATCCTGGCTCTCAACTGAACCTACAGTCAAAACACTGAGGAAAGACAAAGAGTGGACTATCACTCATCAGGGACAGCAATAAGCAGGCAACCAAAATATTTGTAAAACTGATGTTCCACTTTTGAGGAAATTTGAAAACACAGATATGCTTTATGAGAATTATTGCAGTTTTATTTACTGCCGGTGGACTGTAAACTTCTATCCTTCTCTTGGATTAATAAATGTATCTGTTTGATGTACTGGTTAAAGCTAGTTTTCCAGTTAAATGAAGATTGTGAAGATGTGCCTTCTAGGAAGAAGTTAATGTTCTGAATAATCAGCTGTCCTCAGCCCAATCACATGACCTGTTGCAATTAATCAGGAACTTCCAGGGAAGTCTAGCAGTGTGCATTGGGCTGGAGGTCAGCCTGGATGAACACAGTGATCCCTCCTGACCTTATAGCCTATGGACTTGTTGCTGAATAAGGATGTGGCTGTTAAACAGGTTTATTCCCTGGCTCCACGTTAATCTATATAGAAGTCTAACTGAATGCAATTGAAAGCAAGTGAATGCTGGACGAAAGAAAAATATCACATTTTCTGCTTTTCTGGATGGAGTGCTGTCAGTGTAACAGAAACCATTACTTCCTTTATCTGATAACAGGCAAACAGGATTTGAATCTGTGCTCTTTCATGTCATGAATAATAAAGGAGTAGAAAGGTAGAACGAGGTCTCTTCTTTGTGACAGCTCTATAAGCTTGCTATACACAGTAAAATAAAGATATAAATGGATATTTGTGCAACAGAGACAGACCCTGAAAGTATGAGACCCCTTTTTTTGGATAGGCAGTGGCTTCTGCAGTGGTCAGCAAACATGCTGATACAATACCATCCATGTTAAAGAGAACCTAGGGCTACTTTTTTCCCCAATTCTTTTAGTAAGACTGAATCTTTAGCTTTAGAAATCCATGTCTTTCATCTGCAGAAATAAGAAATGGCTGTGCTCCTCAGAATACAAACACCTCTCCTTTGAAGAGCATGCAGTTTTGGGCACCTGAGGAGTATACTGACATGTTGGTAACATCCTGTATATAGCTCATATCCAGAGATGAACACACATCTTCCTATTCCTTTGATTATTAAAGCATCAGTACTTTTCCTTTGCTTAAAATAAAACAAACCTCTGATTTACCTACAGGAAACCAATTCCCAAAGATAGATGAAATGTTGGGTGAAACTAGAGCAGGCAGAAGAAAGAAAGTTTAAGAAATTTAAGAAAAAGCTTACTTAAGGAATAACTCTAAATCACTTACTATGGACTTGCTTTAGATTGTTGCCATTCTGCTTTTGCAGTAACTTAATCCATACCTTTACTTCAATTTTCCAGATTTCTGGAAATCACACAATTTGTTAGTATTTTAACTGTAGTGTATGGAAGAAGCATCTTCCTCAACTGTATTTTTAATTACAGGACAGTATCTATTTTTCTGCTGCGCTAATAATTGTAAATTTTGAAATATCTGTCCTATGTAAATACCCCATAGGAAATTAGAATTCCAATCTGTAATGCACTGTGCAGACACTTAAGCATGAATCATTGTCCTGCAGTCTAAATAAACAAAAGGCTAAATTTATGGTCTAAATTAAAGAGAAAATAAATAATGTCTGACAAAGAATTGTTCCTAAGTTGCAGATGGGAAATGGAGTCAATGCAAGATTGAGTGATTTGATGTGACCAGGGTCATGCAGGCAACCTGTGGCAGCTATGGCCATTGAATCACTGCCTCCTGACTGCCAAGCTTAATGGCAGAACCATCTTTTTTTTCCATTATACCATCTCTCTTCTTAACTCTTTCATGTTTTGATTCGGTAAGTGGATGTCACAGGGTGGTAGAATGCCTGCTTTATCAAGCACTTTTCATTAAGAACATGTGTCAGAGCTAGAGTACTTCCTGTGCTTTCCCCCTCAATGAAACCTCATCTACATACCTCCCACACAGCTGTTCTAGAAGACACAGTTTAGCACCACATGGCCCCCTCATTTCTTCTCACCACCATTTCGCTAGATGCATATATTTTCATTTCTGTGGTAGCAGCACTAACGTTCAGACTTCATCCATTGCTAGGCAGACGTTAGGACTGTAGGAAAGAGTTCCTCTTCACAAGTGTGGGGTTTTTGGTTTGTCGTCATGAAGAACAGGTCATCTCCATGCCTTTACTTAATTGGTACACAGAGTAATCTTGGCTTTTATTTTCACAAGAAGCAGAAGGAATTGGTAAACCCTGCTGGAGAGCAAAAAAGATAGGCTGTGTTTGATGTGTTTTGAGTAGCTACTTTCTTAAGAAATGCAATCAACTCCCTGTTGTAAAACAAGGCATGCCTGATGGGGTTCTACATCCTAGTCTACCAGACACTTCAATGCATTGTCAAATGAGTCATGCCTTCAAGTTAATAGAAATAGTCTTTGCTGTAACCACAATTGCTCAATACTATCCTTCCTGAGCTGCAATGTGAAAGATTTTACAGGAAGCTATGTCAAAGAGAGCAGAGCCCTGTCACTGATAGAAATATTATACTTTAGCTCCATCAGGAAGTTACAATGATCAGCAGGAGGAATGCAATGCTAAACAATGTTATCATCTGCTCAGTGAAGGAATGCTTTCACTTCCTATAGTGTTACAGAGGGGGGTGACCTCAGCCTACATGCAGTCGAGTTGCATTAGCTAAACTTTTTTGACCTTTTGTCTGCAGTAAAATGGTGTCCTTCACTGCAGCTGGGAAACATGGAAATTCTCTTCCCATCTGCCTAGTCTGTCTGGCAAAGTTTATGCTGTTATGCTATGCAGGCTATTTATACTCTTATGCTGTTCAATCTGTACTAAAAGTGTCCGAATAAATCCAACAAGCAAGAGGGAAGATGATAACTTCTTTCTTAGTGCACACTGCGTTTCTAGCACTGTGCACGTAACTGCCCTGTACAATACATGATCAAAATATAGTCCATGTGAAGGCATAGAGTATGTGATAGCCATCCTGCCTGTACTTCCTAGGTTTCAGGTTCCCAGGGAGCACTGGTGTCAGTCTGGACAGTTTGATGTAATCCTACCAATGGAGCTGAAGCTATCTGGGCTAAAGGATTTATTAGTTGTGAACGTTCATTTTTGTTTTTACTGGGTTAGTGCCAGTAAATAAGTCACCAAAACCACTAGCTTGAGTGTCATTTGATAGGAAAAGGCTGGGATCACAAGTAAGCCTTCTGTCTTTTGACCAAAAAAAAGTGCTGAGGTAAGCAGTGTCAAACCCAGCTGCATCAACATGATGGTGGGAAGAAAAATGAGAGCTTTCACTGCTGGATACAGGGGATAGATGGCCCAGAGCTCCAAAAAACCTCTTCATATCCCAGAAACAGCTGTCATAACTGAAACTGCAAGGGACTGCTTTTTAAACCACGAGCTTTGATAAGGAGAATTCTCTCACCAGTTATTTCTTTAGCTGATAAACACACTTCTAGCAACACAGCCCATCCGAAAGGTGACTGGAGATGTAAATATCTTCAAAGGTTTCCAAACCCCTATCTTTATAACCTCTCCCAAACGCTTATGCCTAGTTCCCAGCTGGCATTTCTGAAGTATCTATCACTATAGTATCTGGGTGCTGAGCCATATGAGCTCAACAATTACCGTGTAATGCAAAACTTCTTAGGTTTTTCCTGTGGGAGGCTGAACTTTACAAAGGTAGATCTAACATTTACCCTCTTATTGGCAACAATGAATCATTAAAAGAGACACAATAGAAGGGTCATGGGGTCATTTTAGAATAAATATTCCAGCGATGACTGTGAAATGTTCTGTTGGCCTCTCCTGGTGTGTATTCTGGGAACAGGAGGTCATGTGAAGTCAAGGGTGACAAAGTACATGTGGTCGTGGTGTGACCTGCTGCAAGGGGGGAAAGGCATGAGCAGCATGCCAGGGCCCAAGCTCTGCATGTGCAAGTGTGTACCTGTGCCTGTGCATGAAGCGTTTGTCTAGGGGAAAGAAGGAGAAGGGAGACTCATGAAGCGGGCGAGGGAGGTGTTTGGTGCTGGTGTTGCAATGAACACTAGACAGGGACTGCTTTCTCTCCACAGGGCCTGCCAGCTCCTTGTGGCTGTTGCCTGGGCAATGGCTGGGGAATTATGAGGAATGCTTGGAAACTATATCCTTCTTTTGGGCTCATGGATGCAGCAGAAGGGGGTGGCTGGCTTTTCTCTGTCTGTTTCTTGTTTTCTATTCAGAAGATTAGACAGTCAGGTTGCTGTGGTGACAACACGGAGGAGGTCTCCTGCACACCTGCACCACAAACGAGGAGTCCTGCCAACACAGCCTTAAGGAACTCCGAAGGCATCTTTTTAATTTATTTTTTTCCTATGGTGAACACAGAAGAGGAGGGAAAAGGGGAAAAAAGAGGAGGAGGCGGCAAAAGAGGGAGAAGGAAAAGACGAAGCAAAAAGCCAGTCAATATTCAATCAGCTTAGCTGACCAGCGGTGCTTGCTGGTCACAAAAGAGAATGTGTATAAGCAAGATGCACAGGCTGTCCATAGGAACACCCTGAGCAAGCTGCCCTTAGGAGAGAGAAAAGAGAGAGCATTATTTTTGGTTTTACATACCTTGTGTCCTGCATTTCATGAAGTCTCTGGGGCACACCAAAATAAAGTAACTGTGGAAACAGTAGAACTCAGGCACAGGACACAGAGATGTGGATTGGGTGTGTAAAGCTGGAAACCGAAATTAGTCCTTTGTACCTGGCTAGGGAAGATGTATTTGTTTTTGTGTGTGCACATATAGATACAAGATTTCACTCCTGAGAGGAACCCTGCCTTTACAAAAAGAGCTGCAGAGTGGTGTGAAAATTGACTTTATATGCCTGTTGCTTTGCTAAAAGAAAGTGTCCAGAAGGAGGTAGATGTGGGAAGGGGGAGTAAAGAAAAAAAAAAAAGAAAACCTTTATGACTAAGAGGTTCTCAAGACAAACATGTTGCTCTGGGATGCCATGGCATTTCTCCAGCTTTTCCTAATGAAGTAGTCAGCTCCATGCCGTCTTATTGTCCTTGTTTCACCTCTTCTGGACATCCCCCTGTCTCTTTCAAGGCTGTCTGTTCTCTTCCCCTTGTCCTCTTTCTCCTACCTATCCATTTTCAATCCTTTTCTGTAATTTTTTAAAATCATCTTTTCCCAACATCTAAAATAATTGTTTGCATGCCTGCAGCATTACCTAATGTACATACAAACAACAGATTAAACAAAATAAAATATATGTGTAGAGGAACGTGTAGTGAAAGCGCAGATGAGTCCTCATTTCCGCATGTGTCTAAGTGTGGCTGTTCAGAGACTTGATTCTCTGCTCTGCCTGTACCTCTTGTCACCAGAAAAATGAAGGCTCCCACCAGCTGGGATGTTTGATAATAGGAAAAAAAAAAAGTTACACACTTCAAACAGATAAAGTTAACAAGCACCTAGAACCTGCACTGTAAACGGTAAGAGAGGAGGGAGAAGTGAAGATGCAAAGGGGGCAGAGACTTTAACTGCTCTCTGATTCTTGGGTGTAGCAGGTGTCAGGAGTATTTCGCAGCCTGACAGGGGAAAGAGCACTTTGCTGTTCGCATCACTGCTCCCTTGTCCAGTTGGTTTTAACATGTACGGAGTTTCCTGTAAGTGGAGAAGGGTGCAAGAGAGAGTTTTCTACAGGCAACAGTAATATTGAGCTTAAAATTAGAGTTCAGATGACACAAATACAATGAAATTCTGTTGTTTTCATGACCAGTTCAATCTTTGTAAAAAGTTGCACAGTCTATTTTTGAGATGAGGTTAAAAAAGCCAAGTTTCTCCTGCTCAGTTATCAGTAATTTTGATGGAAGTTTATCCATGTTTATGGAAGGTAATGGCTTGTTCAGGTCCCATATATTAGGTTTCCCTTTCCTTGCCTTTTTTTTTTTTGTTTTAAGACTGAGTCTAGCTTTCCTTCTGGGTATACTGCATTACTATGTCTGTGGACATGTTTATAGATAAAGCACTTTGTGGATAATTTGAATTAATTACCTAAATGTAAAATACAACCTATTGCTCACCAGTTTATTCAGATTCAGAGCTTAGAGTTCATTTCAGTAACATCTTTGGAAGAATAACTTTAAAAGAGATTGCATATGATCTGTTCCAGCTAACGTCAATGCGTAATGCCTCACTTCTTCAGTCAGAAACCTAGACTGACCTGGGGGGCCTCGCACAGGCACATGTTTTTACTGGCAAATGGCTGTGGGTTTTTCTAATGTCTTCTATCGTGCTCTGTTGATGTGATATCCCATGCTGAACTCTATTTTACACAGACAATCCAAACTAAGTGATGAGAGAGTGAGTGTATGATCCTGGGCATAATGGCAAATGTGAACTGATTGTTCAAAACAGCAGATTTTGTCCTGTCCAGAGCTGGCTGAAGTCAGGGGGACTATTTCTATGGGTGTCAGTGGATTCCTGATCAGGCTTTACGTATTCAGTGAACAAAGTTGAGTGTTTGACTCTTCTCCCTCTAGAACCAAAACTTCACCTGTGAGGAGCATATGCAAGAGACAAACCAATATGGAAACTGTGATAACATGTAATTAAGGAAAGAAATTTAATTCAGATATCAAAGCAAGGGAAATAAAGGAGAATTCTTGGAGGTATGGTCCATCTTCCTTCCTGTGGGCTGGCTTGTGTCTACCATATTTACACCCCCCATTTACAGGTTTCAGAGGCACATTGCCCTGCCAAATCTACTCCAAGCAAAGCATGCAGAGAACAATGTCACTTCCCTTGCTGGGGGGAGATTGGGACTACCTATACCTCAGGTGGGTCTCCTGAGCATGCAGAACTCTGTAGTGTGATCCAGCCAGTGCTGGGAACATGAACCGAAAGATGTTTGAGCCAGCAGTGTGCCCAGGTGGCGAAGAAGGCCAACAGCATCCTGGCCTGTATCAGAAACAGTGTGGCCAGCAGGACTAGGGAAGTGATTGTGCCCCTGTACTCGGCACTGGTGAGGCCCCACCTTGAATCCTGTGTTCAGTTTTGGGCCCCTCACCACAAGAAGGACATTAAGGTGCTGGAGCGAGTTCAGAGGAGGGCAACAAAGCTGGTGAAGGGTCTGGAGCACAGGTCTTATGAGGAGCGGCTGAGGGAGCTGGGGTTGTTTAGTTTAGAGAAGAGGAGGCTGAGAGGAGACCTCATCACTCTCTACAACTACCTGAAAGGAGGGTGTAGTGAGGTGGGTGCTGGCCTCTTCTCTAAAGTAACAAGTGATAGGACAAGAGGAAATGGCCTCAAG
Organism: Pterocles gutturalis; assembly: GCF_000699245.1. Taxonomy (NCBI): domain Eukaryota; kingdom Metazoa; phylum Chordata; class Aves; order Pterocliformes; family Pteroclidae; genus Pterocles; species Pterocles gutturalis. Next base: position 18,252 of record NW_010134674.1, read on the forward strand.
TTGCACCAAGGAAGGTTTAGTCTAGATATTAGGAAAAATTGTCAGACATTGGAACAGGCTACCCAGGGAGGTGGTTGAGTCACCGTCCCTGGAGGTGTTCAAGAAACGTGTAGATGTGGTGCTTAGGGACATGGTTTAGTGAGTTAGGTGGTGTTGGGTTGGACTTGATGATCCTTGAGGTCTTTTCCAACCTTAATGATTCTATGATTCTATGTTTGGGTTTTCTGAGGTGCTACCCATTGAGACGAACAAGACAGGGAAGGAAAACCAAGATCTGTAGACACTGAAAGTATATTCTGGTGTAAATGAAGTAGATATTATTTCTAGGATCTTATCAAAAGAGATTAAAAAAAAAAAAAAAAACAGATTCTGAGCCACATTCTGATCTGATGCTTTGTAAGTCTCTTTTCGTGTTAAGGGAGTCACTCCAAATTTATGCTAGAGTAACTAGGTGAAAATTAGTCTATGGTTATTTACCAGTAATACCTTTTGTTGGCTCTCCCTTCAAAATATTGTATTTCCTGGTGTAGTCCAGGATTTCAGTGTTATTTTAGCTGTTAAGCTGTAGTAAAGATTGAGGCATGCTATTTTAATGGTAGTAGAGTCAGACTTTGCTTTTATTTCTACCTCCTTGTGAACCTATGTTTTTCCATATACCATAGAAGTCAAGCTTTCCTATAGGTGAGTTTATGGTTGTGTTACATATATATAAATATATAAAAAATATACATAATTCTTTTTTTAGAAGAGATCAAGTGTGTTCCTCCTTCAGTGGGTAGTACTGCATCAGAAAATAACAACAGCAAACAAGACTCTAGAATTCAACTTCTCTGAAGTTCTCAGATGAAAAAGAATTTAGAATAAATAAGAGCATCTTTTAACTGCATGTAATAAACACAGAACAGACAACCCACTTGCAGAGAGAGAAAGAGATTTTGATTAAAGGAGCATTTGGTGAGTGAACATTAGTTTGTTTAAGCAACATGAAAAATTGATAGATTGTTTGTTTATAAACTGAACTGAGCTGAACTTTCAACTGTGCTTGAAAGTTAAATTTAAAACAAAAAGATGTGGAATGGCCTGTGCCTGACATAGAAACGCAACAATTCATAAATCTGCATAAAGCACCTATTAAAGGAAGATTATCTCAAATCCTAGTTAAAAAAAAAAAAAAAAGTGATACATTTTTATTTTAAAATACTGCATGAAAATGTAGAATGTTAGTGTTTTGCAGCCTGTTATTTCCCAGAGGAGGAAAAACCAAAGGGAATGCAAAATGCTTTGACAGTCCAGCAATGTGGGAAGTGAGGCCATAGGGCACCACTGTATGCTGTTTAGTCTGAAAGCTTTTAAAATACCGGATAGAGACTCCGTATTTTTTTTTAAGAGTTACAGTCATTGATCTGAAAAACTAACAACCTACACCTTGAGCAGGTATATGAGCAGGGGATCTAGGAAGGAGCTGCAGAAAGCTGTTTGCCTTGCTTTTTGTGTCACTAGGTTTATTCTCAAGAAGAATGAGAGAGTGGAAATGGTCCAGTCTCTGCCAAGGTGGCCCCACCTCTCTGGAAGGAGAGGATACAGCTGGTGGATGTCCTGCACCACACTGGTTGCAGTTTGAAGGAGACCTGCTGTTCCAGTGTGCTCTTCTAGTCAGAAACACAACTGCAAAAACACCTCTGAGTGGGTGGGAAAAAGGGACATATGGCAAAAATCAGGGCAGGGCTGCATACGGAACACCAGGCAGCTTGAACTGCAATAAATTCCCTGTATATATTGTAGGAAAGGAACGTGGATTCTCACTGCACTCTCCCCATGCATGGCCATTGCATCCAGTGTACAGGCTTCTTCAGGATCCCAGAGATGAAAAACAATGCTTTATAGCCTGCTGACACTCTTCCACCTTCTTCTCTGCATGTGGAAAAGGGGAAATCTGTTTGTGTGGCTCCCCACAGATGGAGTTTTTCTGGAGTTGTAAATTACTTCAAAGTTCTTCATGATGAAGGGCTATGTAAATGTGGGACAGTTATCAGTGTAGGCTGAATGCGCATGCACATTAAATACTATGAATATGTTTGGAATGAGATCAACATGTTCTTGCTTGCAAATTTGGAATGTGACTAATCAACACGCTCTGAATGACTTTGCAAGTATTAGTGATGTATCTATTGCCAAACTACCTGAGCAATTTAGTATCCATGTAAGGTACCCAGATAGTTGCCTAGAAAGGCATCCCACTACGGTACATTCTCCTGAGCCTTCTTGAAAGCACAAGTCCAAAAATAAACATTGCAGAAAGCATCATGTTCAATTTTTAAGCTAGTTCTGAAGTGTAACCACCTCTGGGCTGAAGTGTCACAGCTATTTAGCAGTGCCAGTTAACCCTGCCTTCCATTTTGGAAAAAACAACATATAGATACAAACTGTAACAGGACTTTAAATTAAGTATTGCTATTTACACTGGAACTTGATCAAGAAATTAGGAACCCTGATTCTATTGATTTTCATGGAAATGTAGGTATTACTACAGGGTTAAGTAACTTCAATGAGGATGTAAAAACAGATACCTATTCTATGCATCTTGGTTAAGTCTTTCCTTCCTTATGAAAATTTTGTCTTACAAACAGTGCTTTATTTTACAATATATGGTAGTGTTACACACCTTGTTTTAGGTTTTACTAATATCTTAATCTGATGCTGCCTTTCTGAGAGATCGTTCGAGACTTCATTGTCCCATCCTGGTAAACTTGGTTTTTACCTGCGTGAAGGCATCTGATTTTGAGCAAATGGTGAAAAAATAATTCTATATGTGACACTTCCTTTAAATTGTACTCTCTTGCGCAGTGCCTTTCAGATATAAAGTGTTATTATCTAGTAATGATAATTTTTATTACAGATTCTCTCTCTTCCAAAGCATTTTGACACCGTCCCACATGACATCCTGGTGGTCAAATTGGAAAAATATAGATTTGATGGATGGACCACCCGCTGGATAGGGAATTGGCTGGATGGTCACACTCAGAGAGTTGCGGTCAACGGCTCAATGTCCAAGTGAAAACCGGTGACTAGTGATGTTCCTAAGAGATTAGAACTGGGAACAGTGCTATTTAACATCTTGTTGTCAGCATGGACAGTGGAATTGAGCGCAACCTCAGCAAGGCTGCAGATGACACCAAGCTGTGTGGTGCAGCTGACACGCTGGAGGGAACGGATGCCATCTAGAGGGACGTGGACAGGCTGGAGAGGTGGGCCCATGCCAACCTCATGAAGTTCAACAAAGCCAAGTGCAAGGTCTTGCACACGAATCAAGGCAACCCCAAGCACAAAGACAGGCTGGGTGGAGAATAGATTGAGAGCGGCCCTGAGGAGAAGGACTTGGTGGTGTCAGTAGATGAAAAACTGAACATGAGCCAGCAGTGTACAATCGTGGCCCAGAAGGCCAACTGGATCCTTGGCTGCATCAAAAGAAGCATGGCCAGCAGGTCGAGGGAGGTGATTCTGCTCCTCTACTCTGCTCTTGTGAGAATCCACCTGGAGTACTGCATCCAGTTCTGGGCCCCCCAACATCAAGCTTTTGGAGCGGGTCCAGAGGAGGGCAACAAAGATGGTCAGAGGCAGAAGACTGGAACACCTCCCATACAAGGACAGGCTGAAAGAGTTGGGTTTGTTCAGCCTGGAGAAAAGAAGGCTCCAGGGGGACCTTGTAGCGACCTTCCAGTACCTGAAGTACCTACGGGAGAGATGGGGAGGGACTTTTTAAAAGGGCATGTAGTGACAGGATGAGGGGTAATGGATTTAAATTGGAAGAGGGCAGATTTAGATTAGATATTAGGAAGAAATTCTTTCTTGTGAAGGTGGTGAGACACTGGAACAGGCTGCCCAGGGAAGTTGTGGATGCCCCATCCCTAGAGGGGTTCAAGGCCAGGTTGGATGCGGTTTTGAGCAACCTGGTCTAGTGGGAGGTGTCCCTGCCCATAGCAGGGGGGTTGGAACTTGATGATCAGTAAGGTAACAAAAGAGTAACAAAAGAGACAAGATTGTTTGTTGGAAAGACTTTTAAAAGTCTTTCAAAACTTTTACCAATAATTTGTACGTATACATGCATATAAATATCTTGTACATAGTCATGCATATATGAGTAGGCATGTGTCTGATTTTTGTTTTCCTATTAAATAATTCTACATGTCCCATACATACAATATGAGATCAAAATCAGGACAATGGATAATAACCTTCCCTTGCCACATCATTCTTCTGTGGATTGTGCCTGTGTGATCTCTCTTGTTTATTAATACATTTGTATTTCTTGAAGTTTTTCCATTCTTTAGCCTATCGTAGGCACTGGAGCCTAAATGACTGCTTTATCCTTTTTTTCAAGTCAAGAGGATTTGGCCAGGAAAACTCTGTTTAGTTTCATTTAACTGATATTAAAAAAAAATTTAAGGATCCTATTTACCAAAGCTGGTTTTGCTTTCAGCAGTACTCTGCTTTCTTGCAGTAAAAGCATCTAAGTTACTCATTGGGAAAGACCATATTTTCAGGCATGCAGGTATTATAGGTATTTTAGACAGCGTTTTGGATGTGGCTGATTGTACATGCAGCCTAGGGTCAAATTTCGACGTAGGATGCCTAACTTTTATTTGGAAAAAAAAAATTAAAAAAAGAAAAAAAAGAAAAGATGTGTAACCAAATTGCTGTAGTCTGTTAGTCTGTTATCACGGCAGCATATAACAGTTTAGGCCTGCAAGCATGTCCTGCATTGTTATTGAAAGGTATATTGCTATTAGAATTGCTATTAAAGAGCTTGGTTTCTTGACCTCAACAGAGGTGTTGCAGATAGATGTAAATTCATCAATGGGCTTTATAGGCCAACAGGCTGTTGCTGCACTGCAAGATCAGAAGTAGTTAGGAGCATAAATCCTGACAAGGTTATGGGCAGAAGAGATCAAAATAGTGTGAATTTGGGGAACGTGGTCCACATGGGGTTTGCAGAAGCTCTTTTCCAGTCATCTGTTCAGAGGGGTTCAGAAGGCTGTAATTTTCGTTCAACATTTGAAGCTGTTCTGAGCTCTGATAAAGACAACATTTCATTATTAAATCAGTCAAATTTTCAAGTTTTCTCCAATGACTCTGAGTTTGAAAAGGTTTTTGTGCTTTGAGAAACTCTGTTTGGGGTTTATCTTGGACACCAAACATATGACCAAGTGCTTCTGGTACAAAGCAAAACTTGAGCCAAGCCCATATTTTGTTATGAAATCTATTCCTCCTTTTCAGAGACAGTAAGAGAATAATCTGTTTCATTTATCTTACAAAATCAACTCCAAAAAAACAGGAATGTGTCATACTTATTATTGCACTCTTTTGGGGCAGCTACAGCTCTGAAACACATGTAAGTGAAAGTGGTGCTAGAGCTCTTCTGCTCCAACTCATTTAGTTAAAGGATCATACAGTAGTTGCCAGCCTTTACAGTTAGGTATTTTTTCTTCCTCCTTTTTCTCAGTGACCTTGTAATTTTAGGGTTAATGGACCATAGATTTGGGTTCAAACTCAAAGCTGCAAGCAGAAATGTGCTTAGTGATCTCATCCTATGTCTCTTGTGACTTAAGCACTTAGCCAAAAATCAGGTTATTGGAGGTTGCTCCATAGTACGGAGTCAGATATCTTTCTTATTTACAATGAAAATAGAAATTACTTTTTTTCCCTGAATATGGTGAAATCAAGCAGAAGACACCTATTGGAACTCAATGATCTTTAAGGTTCTTTCCAGTCCAAACCATTCTATGATTCTATGAATTTACGAACTTAAAAGCTTTTTCACCTAGTACTAGAAGCTGTTTAAACTTGTTATTTCCATTCTCTCTCGGTCAGGCTTCGTGCATACCCTTTTTTTCCAAGCTTTTCTATTTTCTTTGTTCTTTCACTCTGAGGCAATTGATCCTTTAGAGAATGAAGTCCCACCAAATTACTTTGTACTATTGCTCTGGTCAGCAGGGAGTGCCCGCATAGATGCAAGGGCTGTGCTTATTTCAGCTGCAAATGTACTTAACCAGAGCTTAATGGCTTCTTTGTCTGCAAGCTGGCTGTTGTGTTCATAGACCTTAGTCCTGATAGTTTAACCCAAGCCCTGTCATAACTTCTACCTGAGTGACCGAAGCTTACAGGAAACAGAGAAAACGTCTTGCAAACTAGTGCAGTTGGCATGTGAGCATTAGCACCCAGGGTTAAAACATAGAAAGACATGTGTGTTCAGTTTTTCCAGCATGACTGGTTTTTAGGCATTATTCTTAGAATAACAGTTCCTCAGACACAAATGTGGACAAGTAGGTATTAGGATGCACTTGCTTTACTCTTCCATTGACTAATAATGTTCTTCACCCAAATTGTATTGATTGCATCTAAGCTTTTTCGTAGCTTAGTAAAGAAATATTAATCCAGCTAAATGTCTGGAAAAAGCTACTGTGCACACTGTCTCTACCTATCTGTGTTCTTTATTCTCCCACCCTCAACACTGCTTTTATTTCTCGTGGCTTTTTTTGTAGCTCTTCTGAAACATCCCTTTTCTTTACTCTAAAATGTCAGGGTACACTGCTCTTGCTAACTCCTCTGCAGAAGGACTTGGTTCAACCTTGGTAAAAGTCAATTCAGATCTTTCTGTAAATAGGAATGGGCTCATGCCTTATTGAAAGAGAATACCACGTCAACAGATCCATAATGCTTCTGGTTCCTCCCCCATGCCAAAATGCTGCAACATCAAAACTTTATTTTGTAATCTACCCATATTAAGAGAATTGGGACAATTCTTTCCCACCCACAACTATCTGTAGAAAGAGTTTGGAATACAGGGAAAAGCTTCAGTAGTTCAGACTGTGAAAACCACTTTCCTTATCTCCCCAGATGGCCTAGCAAGAACCCTCAGACAACACACATTAAAGATAAGCTTTAAATTTCCAAGGAAAATATACTGCGGAATTCTCTCTTATCTGTGGCACTTTCTCACTCTCTGCTGAAATGATGCAGTGAATTGAGAAATGTCCTATCGTGGCCAATTTTTTATCCTACCACACATAGAATTCTAGAGTAAGTTAAATGAATCTGATATTGTTAATTGATATAAATTTACACTGAGGCACTGGAGATCAGACTGAACTGTGATCTTTAAGGCAGCATGGGAATAGCCTGCCTGTGTTGAATACTTAAGCTACTTTCCACCCTCTTCGTAGTCTTCTTCTTCTGTATTTCTTTTTCCAGGGTAGCATTCTGGACTTGGAAAAACAAAAGAGGAAGAATACAAAGACAACAAAATCACTCCAAAATCTCAGCAGTTTAGCTATCCCACCATCTGTTTAAAAGGACAAAACATTAAAACAGAACAAAACTTGTGGTCCAACAGCTATGTCTGCAGAGAAAAAGCAGTGCTTTAGTTGAAATTCTATGCAATACCCTTTGGATCAAAATATTAACACAACAAATAGAAGCAACCACATTTAATGGATACTCAAACTGCTAGGCCATGACTCAGATTCCTTACTGTTGTTTAGAAGTGAAACCTGAGAACAGAGAAGAGAGAGGAGAAGAAACCTTGTGTTAAGCTGGCATGCCCCAGTGAATAAATGGCTGGCATTTGCAAAGCTGCATTGCAGGGGAGCTTTTAACAGTTTGCCACTGCCAGCTGATGTCTCTTTAAGCATCACTGCCAAGAAGCCAAAACTGGAAGCAGGTGCAGAGGAACTGAACGTGGAAAGGGAGAAAAAACAAGAAAGAACAGAACTTCTGTTGTTAAAATTCTGTTGCTTTCATTAAAACCTAAACAAAGCTTTACTTTAAACTTGAACAATAATTTTTAGCATGATAGACTCCCGCCTATCCAGTTTGACAATCCTCTTACACTTACGTGCTGAGCTAAAAGATTTTTTTATTTTTTTTTCCCCTGTTAGGGCCTTGGATTGACTGAGAGAATCCTGTATACTGATTACAGCAGCTTTCCTTTGGAGACTGAGAGCATCCGCTTCTTAATGCCCCCTGTTCCACTCCGCAAGCAAACTGCTTTTTACACACTCTCACCCTCACTAGTCCAGGGCCTGGGAACAGAGCTGTTTCCTCAGCTCAAGTCTCTGTCTTCACTATGCCATGTCACTAGTTCAGGACCTTAGTATGTTTCTGTCTGATCAGATGCATAGCAGGAAGCATTAGGTAGTAAAATTTACATTCTTAAACACATTAATGCAATGTGCCAGTCATGACTTTGTGAAATGTCTTCTGTCCATTTTCTTAAGGGCAGTTACAAAAGGCAGGGAAAGACAGGTATGGGCTGGGCTGTAAGGCAACGGTAACTTCTGCAAGAAACTTAGTGAGAGGTTTTGGTTACCTTCGGGATACCTCAAAGAGGAAATAATTTCCCTAAACATAGGGAAAATAAGATCAAAAGAAAAAAAAGAAAGGAAAACTTTTTATTATGCTAAAACTCCAAAACCTTGAAATGCACAGAAGGTGGGAAGCTTTTCTTCAGTTCATTGCTAAAAAGTTTGATTTTTAATCATTTAATAGTCACTGTTCCCATAGATTAAAGATGTGCCACCTTTTAGTCAGAGACCTGAATTTGGGCTTCCTTTTTGTTCTCTACCCTTTAAGAAATTCCTACTATTCTCAGTTAAAAGATTTTCTTTGCTGTTTTGCTTTTGCTATAAAGAAAAGGCAATAGCTAAAGCCACACGATGTAGAGGAAAAAAAAATCAACATACGTGAGTGCTTCTGTGTGCCTCATGCTTTAAAATCATTCCCTTCTGGTGTTCTATATACTGTGATTTTAAACAACAAACTGTGCTTTAAAGCAGATTGTAGGGCTTTTTTGTTTCTCCTCTTGTATCTCTCAGAAGATAAGGTTGAAATTAATTTGATCAGTGTCTAAGTATTTTGCAGGAACACAGTCTTGACAATGTCTTGTTTTTCCAGTTGTACAGACTGTTCATTCTGAAGGAAAATAATCTCTCTTTTTTAGTTTAGACTGTGTTTTAAACCACTTTTGCATTTATATTGACAGGGAATTTTCTTCTCTTTAATTTTTCCTTAATATCCAACTATTTCTTACTCTCCCTCTTTCGGAAATGTCCATGAAAATAAACAGAGATATAGACGTGTCTATATTTCCATCCATCACTCATCTTTTCTTTATAATGATGCCTTGTTTGGAAGGTGTCAAAGGACCGATTTATAGTGATACTCTTCCTCTGAGTCAACAGGAAACATTCAGTCTGGCTCAGGATAAAAAGTGTTCAGAACACAGCACAGAACCGTAGTATTAGGTTCGCAATGAAAGTCCCATGTCTTTTCACGTGCAACATAGGCCAGGCTGAAACATAAGTGCAGATGACTTTGAGCAAGCTTCCAGGAAGTGTCCTGGATGAAGCTGTCCAGAGTCTGAGAAGTGGATGAAGCACCAAAAGCGATGATACACATTCATGGTCTGTTCTGATGAACAGTGGGTACTCTCTGTGTAGGTGATGGATATGAGACCCAGAGGAATCCGATCACAGTAACCTTTTTCTACTCTTCATTTTAATCCTTGACCCTGACAGCCTCCTAATTTTTTTTTAGGAGCATTTAAACTGACTGGAAGAGAAACTGTATTTCAAAGGATTAACACAGCAAAATGGAACACTGTCCCTTTAAGCACTTAATCCGTGTTAAACATGGTCATAACTTCTCTGATTTTATTTCTGCAGCACTCAGGAAAGCACTTGAAGCTCCAAGCACTTTGCAGTTTTTGTCCATGATTAAAGTTTAAAATAATGAGTGTTCTAAGACAAATACATATATATTTGTGTGTAGAGATAGATAGGTACACACGCAAAGACATGCCCACACTCTAACAAAAGCACAATAGCTCATTTATAACGTCACAAAACTGCTAATGGGGTACATTTTCTATAAACTGAACTAGCTTATAGTTACATAGTTATATATATATATATAAAATACAGCCAAGGCCTATTAAATGAAACCATAAATGTAGTGAACTTATGTCATCAATCTTTGAATTTTGTACGTTTTGAACACTATCCAAAAATTATAATCCACTGTTTGAAATATTATATCAGTGGAGAAGGAGAAATGATCTCCCCATTACAAACTTATAGCCTCAAACACTCACATCCTGCTGTAAATATATCACATACTGTATCATGTTGCTTATGGAAAATGACTTTTTTTTTTTTTTCTTTTAATTTTCTAACCCTTTTGCTGAAGATTAGGGTTTGTCAAAGTCAAGACTTTAATTGTTCCTTTCCATTTTACTCTACAGGAAATAATGTTCTCTTTGATCTAAAATAAATTATTTTATATTTCCATATTCACCATGATCTGTATATATAAATAATGAAATTCAATGCACTTTGAGGATCACGTGACTATATGTATGCTTGTTGTTGCTTAGTCTCTGAGCTACACTACTTATTTTTGTTTAGTGTGCTGTTACACTTCATGATCTTTACATTTATAATGTGCTGCTTGGATAGACTCTAAGTGCTGGGTGTCTAAAACCATAAAAATAACAAAGAAAACATACAGCTGAAGGTCAGGCTAGCTTGACTACGCCACTAACAAGACTAAATAACTTGGCATAAGGAAAAATCACTCTCACTAGAAATGAGCATGATTGCTGCTGGATATACTGTGCCAGTAGAGTGCCAGAACAATAACCCAGAAACACTCATCTCCTTCCAGGATGGGATCCTCAAGTATTTGAGGAGCAGTTTCTACAATAAAACACAATATTAGGTCATCATTAGTTCCTGACATGTTTTGAGTTTATGAAATCAAAGTCCTATTTTAAGATTTTCTTGTTTAATATTCTGGTAAATTGCAACAGGACTGTTCCTCTGTAACATAGAAATGACTCTATTTCCATTAAAAAAGCACTTGTTTCATTTATATTTTCAGCATTTTTCCAGCAATTATGTTTTTAATTGTGGGTTTTTGGGGGGGAGGAAACAAGTATTGCCATCTAAGTGGCTTGCAAAGTCTTCATTCACTTTTGAGCATGGCATGAAAGTAAAGATTCATCAGGACTGTCCTCATTAGTATACTTCTACAGTACAATGCATTTCCTTACACTTGTGACTCTCAAAAATGTCATTCTAATTCAGTACATTTTGGGCAGCATTACCTTTCCAATTTATTAGTTGTATATTCTCTTACTGTTATTTGAGTTACTTTTACAATATTAAAGTTTAGTATTCCTTTCTCAGAGCCCATGACATTTCACCAGCACCTGGAAATTGTCACATTTCATACAGTTATGAGAAGTGGAATGGAAGAGGGTGTCCCATATAAGCAAATAGGAAGTCTGGCAGCAAAACAAAAGAACACAAACAGGGCATAAAAATTGCAAAGCCAGAATCTCTGTGAGCCAAGAGATGTAGAATGGGAGTCATGGTTTTAACTGGGGGGAAGCCAAAATGAAGTCAATAAAACTACTCCAGACTTTTGTATTCACGAAAGCGGCAAGTAAAATTAAAAGTATTGCTAACTCTTTACTGTGCATAAATAAAACTTGAAAGGCAATGTGCATTTATACTGCATACATTTGCCTTGGTATTTGGAGATTATTCTGTTCTCAGGCATAAATGGGTTTTGGCAATTTTTTCCTGTAGGTGGTGCAATCAAGAGGAAAAAGTTTTGATGTCTAAAGAAAAAAGTTTGTCCTTGTTCAAATGCATACATCTTCTTCACTATAAACTCTTGAAGAAGGGCTAAAGCAAGCCACAATTATATTTAAGTTGTCTACTGGAACTCTATTCCAAAGACAGAGGTTCAAAGACAGAAGATCCAAATTCTATCATTTGGAACATGTCTTTTTGCCCCAGATACTGTACTCTCTTCGTGCTCGGTTTCCCCTTCACCTCCTTCTTTTTTCACTATCCACGTGCACCCAAATTTACTCACCTCTTAGTAGCACAACAGTGTGTTTCAGCTTGTTGTACAGCTTCTTTTTCCAAAACTTTGTATTGAATATAGGTGAACAACTTAAGGCACAGAAAACAAATCCTCTCTTTCCAGAAATGTTACGAATGCATTTTTTCTGTCTGCTTTCTGAGTAGAGATTAAAAAAAAGCTTCTACATACAGGAGACCAGAATATCAGCAGCAATTCCTAAAATATCTGGAAGGTGATTGGTAGGTAATGTACTGCAGTAGAGAAGAGGACACATTGCAGAGTGAAGATGGCCTCTGCAGAGAGGTCCTGAAAATGAAGGTACTGTCTAATTCCATCTTGGTGCTAAAAGAAACCTGAAACTATTTCTAGGTTTTGTGTGCAACTGCTTTACAGACAGAAATCTTTTTTTCTTGGCTGTACTGGAAAAAACAGCTGATATGTTTTATTGCCTTACATATTAATGCTAAGGCTATAGATTTTTTATTTTTCATTATTTTTCACAGCAAAAAAAAGACACCACCTTGGCCCTAACTTCTCGCAAAATAATTTTTTTAAGATGAAAATGAGTGCTCACTGAGACTGTCTAGAAATGGAGGTTAGCTGAGGTCTTACCCTCACTAGAAACAAATTTCTGTCAAAGGTAAATATGAAGAAATTACCTTTATTACTTGTTAACAATAATTGCTTCTTAATAAAACTGATCATCCATCAGCAATGATGAATTATTTCACAGGAAGTTTGGCAAAGTCTACTTTTGCCTACTGTAGAAACAGGCAAATGACAAGCTTGTTTCCTAGCATCACTGGAGATCTCTTTCTGAGAATTACTACGGTTCTTTAATGCTTCTGTGGTCACTCTGACCTGTCAGAACACCTTCTAATGTGGACTGTACAATTTACACTGAAGTCAACTGGAAGTGAGGGCACTCAGCAGTTGCAAATGTGCTTCATAGTTTAAAGCTGCAGGAAGTTTTAAACACTGGCTTACACAAGTTAGTAAGCAGACTGCCTGGATCCTTTTGTTGTTCACTAGAAAGCTCCTGCTTAATTCTTCTCTTCAGTAGCTGTAATTTGAACAGTTATTTCTCAGGTTTTTCAAATGATTTTGAAATTTCAGGTCCACAGAGAGAACATATGTGATTGCAAACTTTGTTATTTCAACAGGTCAGCATCTTTTTGTTAATCTGAGGAGAACAAAAAATATTTAAACCCACTATTTTTTCCATTTTGGAGGGAAGAATTGTCCAGCTCAAAGGAAAGAGAAACATTTATCTTTCAAATACGGATGGGAAGTGGAATATATCATTGTACTGTGTACTCTTTTGCTCAGTGTTAATTGTAATTTATAAATTACAGCTGAGTCAGAAACCACAGTTTCAGATATGGTTACATTCTTCCCCCAGAGTCTGGGAGGTGTTCAATTTTGGTTCTGTTTATTCTTAAAATGAATAATGATAACATTCCTACAAAGCACATTTCAACAGTAAATTGAATGTTTTTATGAAGGAGTCATTATTGTAATTTTATGGATGTGAAAATAAGTAATAGGGTTACAATGGCAGGTCTGAGGTCAGTAAAACAGTGCCAGCTCTAGGGCAACAACTCTGATCACCTGAGTACCAAAATGAACCACCTATCATTACTGATAAGTAAAATTCCCCAAGTTCAGCTGTTTGGTTTGGATAAAACCCTCAGACTTTGAAGTCTAATCTGAATAAACCTAATCTCTTGGTGTTAAAACACTGAAAGAACTGCCTGTTGTCTGAGGGAAAGTGGAACATTGAGTCATGAGGCAAAGCAGATGCATTGTAAAATTAATGTATTTAATCAAGTTTTGCTTGATATGTAATCTCCATATTGAAATTTTGCCTAAAATATATCTTTTTCCTGAGGTAAAGGTTTTCTCCAGTTCTACTGGTGTGTTTCTAACCAGAATATTTTGAAATTTCTCCATCAGTCTTCCCACTTTTCCTAACCATTTCAGCTTTACCATTGTGATGAAGGCAAACAAGCATTTCGTTCCTTTAGAAAACACTTGAGACATCCAACAACATTACTCTAAGTATTGCCCAGTTTTCTAAGAAATGCTGTTTTGTAAATGAGCATGCACAGCATTTCAGCTGCCTTTGGGTTGTATTGTGGACTCACAGTAATTCAAAATTTTAATGGTTTCAAATCAACTACCATATTACTCATTTTTGGAGTTGCAATGACACTCTCTTTAAGTAAAGAGGAGTTATTTTTGTGTGGATCCCATAATCCCTAAATGAAAACAGGAAGACACAGATAATTTACATGCCATACCTTCCAGAGCTCAGACTTGTGCTTGTAGCAAGTTGATAGGACAAGGGTCATCCCTTAAATGCTTGTTCAGTAACTCCGTGTCAAATAGGCATTTTTCATTTCAGTATGTCTAAAATGGCTGTTCAGGTAGGCCTTTTGATGGGTGACAAAAATAAGAGACAGGCCTCTACTTAGGATGCTAATATGTGTTACAAAGAATAATTTTTTAAAAAAGCTTTTATTAATAAGAAGTTGTAAAGCATTTTTTTTGTTTGTTTGTTTGTTTTTTAATAGGTTCAATATCATTGGAACTCCTTTATTTTCAGAAATATAAACCATATGAGTAGGTGAAATTATGGCCATAAAGGGTTATTTTAGCATGAACCATAGGTTCATTTTAGAAACAAAACCGATGGTCATTTGCAAGTATTTAAGGACAGAAAGAGAACAAAAAGAGGCTGAAAAATACTCCTACTCACTCCACATGCTTATTCTCTCTGTCAAAGATTTGTGTTTGTTGGCAAAAGTAAGGATTTCCAAAGTTGTGACAGCTAGACTTGTAAATATTCACTTATGTCTGGTTGTTTCAATTAATTCATACTTTCAGAAGTATAAAATTCAAATTGGTCAGAGAATGTGAAATTTCAAATATATATATA
>NW_010134675.1:0-23613 GCF_000699245.1 Pterocles gutturalis
CGGTGTCAAATGCTTTACTGAAATCAAGGATGCTTTAAGACTGTTTTGTAACGTAGTTCTTTCTACCCTAATCCTATTAGAAAGATGTCAAGGTTTTAGTTCTAATAGTCAGGATTTCAACATGCTGTTCCTTTTTATTTTTTTTTTTCCTTTTCTCTGCCAGTAGGGATGTGGTAGTTTTTTTGGGGTGGCAGTGGCGGGAAGCTTATGACTTTTTCAGAGTGCAGTTAATGCTTGGCGTCTCAAATCTTGTTCCCCCCCTCCTCCTTTTTGTTTTCCCAAATGTAACTTGGTAAGTGAGGTGGATTTTTTTGGTTGCTCATCAGAAATGTTGTACTTGGTTGATTCTCCATTGATAATGGAATATTCAAAAGACTCTTAGTTTCTGTTCAGTTCTGCATGGCTTTATCACTTTATTTGGAGCTTATGTATACACATTTTACATTAGCTGGTCTGTCTCTGGAATAGCTTCCAGCACTGCCGTATGGTTATAATAAACAGTCAAGTTCTGCATATTTTAGAACTGTTGGATTCCGGGCATAATTTTTCTTCTTCATTGGGTTTTATTTTTTGTTTTTACCAGTTTACGATGCACTCAGATCTTGGAAAAATTGTTCAAAGTTTATTGGATGAATTTTGGAAGAATCCTCCGGTTCTGGCTCCTAGCTCAACATCATTTCCATAGTAAGTATCTATGTGTATTAACATAACATTTTTTAAAAAAAAGATGAAACCAAGTATTGGGAAGGCAGGAGCAGGAATAGTGTGGTGAATGTATTGGGAGACATAGATTCCCTGCTTTTGCACAATTTCATGTGCATGCTTGATGGCATGGTTGTTTTGAAAAGAAACACTGGATTTAATTGGAGTTACTGTAGCCATATGCTGATGTAACTTCACGCGCTTCTGTTTACTTGAGAAAGAATAAATGTCTACATTATGAGATGAAATATTGAATTTGCTGTAGATCATGATCTGAGCAGTTGTGTTTCTTCATATTCTGTTCATAGTTTCCCAGGCTTAGAGGCAGCTTCTGTTTCACAACAGTGCAACAGAAATTGTGCAATTTAAATAATTGTATTAAACATGCAAAGTGGTCTGAGACATTACAGCTTTTTCAGTACAGCTATGGGTCTTATGGCTGACAATCTGGGTTTAGATGCAGCTGCAGTTGTGAATTGTGTGTTTGTGTTGCCCAAGCTGTTAAATGCTGTACCATAAATAAGAACTAATGTATGACACAGATGCATTTCTCAGGACTTTTAAATGGAAAAAAATTACACTTTCATAAATTTTTGAGAAGTAGTTTTCTTATAATTAAGAGTGTGTGTATTTGGCTGCTCTACAAGAATATAATTTAATGGAATTGTATGTTGTGTTGCAGAATAAGACATAAAGTAGACTTACTATGTTGGAAGTAAACAAGAACAGAAAATGCGAAGTTTATGGTCATTTAAAAATTCAATCTTATGTCTTGTATGTGGTCTAGTAATTATAATTCAAATTATAAGAAATGTGCTGTTGGTTGCTTATAGTTGTGGTTTTTTATTTGTTTTTTAGCCTTTTCAATAAACCAGCTGGAATGCCTCCTTATGCTCCTCAGGGGTTTCCCTTTCTTCCTCCATATCCACCTCAAGAAACAAATAGAACAATGGCAGCTGTGCCTGTTCCTGAATCAGTTTCTTCAAGCTACACTACCGACAAGCCTGCTGCTCCCTCTTATGGCTTGATTGCTGATCTGCCACTACCTGTTCCGACAGCAGAAGCAGTGCTTCAGGTCTGTGCGCTGAGTTTTGTTGCTTAATCTGTCAGACACGGGGTATAAGTTCCTTCAAGGGCACACAGAGCATTGCTACAAAACTCAAGGGAGCAGTCGGAGTGACTGCACTTCATTGTTTTGCTCGTGCTAGGAAAATGAAACTGTCATTCTGGCTTTGATGAAAAGTTTTTTAGAACAAACTTTAAGTCAGACCAACAAGTTTGTCTTCCTGAGTTTCAGGGAAAGTAGTGTTATGCTAAATATCTTTGAATATACCTTTTTTTTTTTTTTAGCTGCACTCCCCCATAGTGCAGCTGGGACTGTTTCTCCAGCCATAGAAAATTAGATTCTTTTCTCTATATGGGATTTCTTGCCCAGAACCTATCAGGTGAGAACAATGTGCAGTCTCAAGCCTATATATGTAGAGTATTTATTTCTCATTTTCATGCTTAAAATAGCTTCTCTTCACAGATCTTGTGTGTGTGTGCTAACAAACCCCCTCTCACTGATGCACTCTGGAAGGATTTTTTTGAATGTCCTCTTTAAATCTTTACTCTTTCATCAAATCTTGTCTTTAGAAACAAAGGCTTTCTTGATCTTGGGAGACACTTTTCTGGCTTTGTAGAATTTAAAATTTCTGCATTCTATGAAGACAGACTTTTTTTCCTTGTCTAAAATATTTTTTACCAAGGGATTATAGCTTTAAAAAACCACATGAAAGAGATCAAAACGTCAATTTCTTTCTCTGTTCTCACTTCTCTGAGTTATACTCCTGTGTGTTTCCTGGGTCATCCAACTGTTGCCAAATGGAACACATAGCAAGACAGAATTATTTTCCTCCAAAATTGTCCCATCTTTTATGACATGCCACCCCAAACATCCCCCTGTATTTTGTTGCCATGGTTGAGTTGAGACATCTTCTGTTCAGAGACTAATGCTACTGGTTCTTACTGCTTTTCCTACCTTTCTTCTTGCTGGCAAATACTGATCTCCAGTTTTGGATTGATCAGGTTAAATATAAAGAAGTTGCTCTTCAAAAATCTACTAAGCATTTCTAAACTTCTGTCTAGGTTGGCCAGAATGGATTTACTTACAAGATGCCTGATATTCCTGATACATTTCCAGAACTCTCAGAACTAAGGTAAATTTTCAGAAGGTAGAAAAACTTTCCATAGTCCTTAAAAGGCAATTACTGTTGGCCTGGACCTGATTTTTGTTGAAAGTCTGTATACACCACTGAAAGGTTTTTGTCAAAATTATAAATAGAACTGCCACTTACCAAAATTGTGCAGTCAGAAAGTAAGCCAGCCTTGTATTCACATGTGCTGCTTGTTGAGGGTTTTCTCAGCACTTTAGGATTCAACACCAGGAAAAGAGCATTTATTTTTACTTTTGCTAACTATCAAGTTTTCTGCTGTCTTCTGGGGCCTTGCCAGGGACTTAGTTTCTACTAATACAAGAAGTGTAACTTTTGAAGGAGGAAAGGGACAGGGAAATGGGTTTGAGACTGGTTCACAAATTACATTCTCTTAAATTCAAAAGGACTGTAGCTGGACAAGGTTACCCCACTATAGAAGCATTAAAAAACTTCCTAAAAAACTTTATAGGAAGTAAGGCTTGAAATGAGAGATACTTTTTAACACACTGCTTTTTAAGCTCACTGCTGCAGATAGCAGAACCCACAATCCAGGAGAAACGGGACAAATAAATTGTGGTCAAGTATAGTGTATCTGTAAAGTCGCAATAAATGCCTCAAACTTTTGACTTTCAGCAGAAATTAGTAACTCTACGCATAGTGTTTGCTGTTAGCTTTAAATCTGTGGTTTTTTCTGTTTGAATGTAGTATATCACAGCTGACCAGTATGAACGAGCAAGAGGAAGTGTTACTGGAACAGTTTGTGACTCTACCACAACTGAAGCAAGTCATTACTGATAGAGATGAATTAGTGAAAAGCATTGAAGAGCTGGCAAGTAAGAAATCAAAACGTTAGCATCTGTGGTTGTGTTCTGCAAACTGAACACAACTTTAAAAACGCACTTAAAAAAAGTAGTAACAATTACTTTATTTTACAGAAGAAAACTTGTTACTGGAGCCTAGTCTCGAGGCAAAAAGACAGATGGTGTTAGACAAAGTAAGTGAACAATAAAATCTTTTTCAGAAACATTAGTTGTACTATTCTGTTTTTTTCGGGAGGAAAACATTCATTTTCTTCTTCCTTCCAGTATGAGCAACTCACACAAATGAAAGCAGCCTTTGAAAAAAAGATGCAAAGACAGCATGAACTTAGTGAGGTATAATCTCTATATCATATTATACTTTAAGAATAGTTCAGTAAAACTGAAGTTTTTATTTGTATCTTTATCCATTAAGAATATTCTGGTTAAACTCTAATTTTATATGAAATAGATTCACATCAAGTATGAAATAAAATGGGGTGAAGTACCAAACAGTTTGAAAGGAAAGCAGAATTAAAATTGCACTACTGTTTTTTTGGATTCGGGTTTGGTTTTTTAACTCTACAACAGAAGCAAAGTTGGAAGAAGGGAGTGTGATGAGCATCTAGAGCTCTTCTTAAGTACAATCCTGGGTCAAATCAGTTTTAAGAACAGAATTATTTTTAAAGAAAGCTTCTTTAATTAATAATACCCATTTAACATTATGATCATGTAAAACTGTACCAGATAAAAATGATTAAAACCATTGCTTTAGAAACTTAAATTCTGTGATTCACGGGTATGCTTACTTTAGGCAACATGTAATATATACTGTCAAACTTTACACATTCTGAAGCACAAATAGGGTGAAGTCATTACTTCAGAAAGCAGTTTGGGGAAGAATAATTTCTTAGTATGTTTACCAGTATATGCATTAAAAGATGTAGCTTCTCATTAAACAATTTCTGCGCTGAAATGTTCAGTATTTGCAAGGCTTGTCACCTGAGAATATAAGTCTATCAAAATAGCATGCGTAGTACCTCAATTTCAAAATGTTCAAAAAGTAACAACATACGAAGTAGCAAGCAATAAGTTACATAACAGCAAACTGAATCATTTCAGTGGTGATCTAAATGAACTGTTTCCTCACTTGAAAATCAGAATAGTCTGACTCTTAATGCCTCCTGTGTCATGTAAGTTGGAAAACCTTGTTAGAAGAGGACAAAATACCCCACTGCTATGTTACCTTTTCTTTTTTCTAAGTTAGATTTGCTGATTCAGTTTAATGATGGTGAGGAGGCTGAGAGTTGAGGAGTTGCAGCTGGATTTGGGCTGTTTTTCCACATATGCTGTTTCTTCGTATATTAATGTTCACTGTGCACTAGCTGGTATCTCCTGCTACCTCTCCTTCAAAAGTCCAGACAAGTTTTTTCACTTGTACTGTGGGTGAATTTTAGTCATCTTTTATTACAGCAAACTGTCCTTATTTTGCAGAAGATTAATTTAACAGGAAATTTCTGACTAGTATGTAGGTGAAACAATTTTCATGGGGTAGATGAAGGGTAGTCCAAGTGTCTAAAATCAATGAATATCTTAATTTTGCAGTTCTGGCTCTGTCCAGACTCCTGCTAAAAAAAATTCTGATTAACTGCCCAAACATATTAGAGGAAAAATAATGAAATTATGTGCAATAAACAGAAATAAGGTTTGAGGTTTATAAGAAC
Source organism: Pterocles gutturalis (assembly GCF_000699245.1). NCBI lineage: Eukaryota > Metazoa > Chordata > Aves > Pterocliformes > Pteroclidae > Pterocles > Pterocles gutturalis. Next base: position 5,419 of record NW_010134675.1, read on the forward strand.
AGAATCATGAGTATACTGGTTTAGACTAGCAGCCCATCTACTTCTTGAGTAAGTGCTTTTTCGTTTCCTGTCTTCCTCTCCACAGTAATTTCAAGGGTATTTAAAAGCTGAACAGTAAGGCCTTTTTTACTTTTTTTATACTTATCAGGTTCACTACTGAGTTTCAAAAGTAGACTCTATTTATTGAAGACACGTCAAACGCTAGTTCTACTCAGAAATCATGCACTTGAGAACCTATCAGATTTCTAAGTTGGATGCTTTCTGCAGCGTAGGGTAAAAGTTGAAAAGCTTTATACATTTGTGAGAATGATTGTGAATCAAGACCTAAACTAGCAACTCTTTTCTTACATTGAATCCTTTCTAGTTTAACAAGCTATGCTGTTTCTTCAAGATAAAGCTTCATCTGGTCACTTTGGCTTTTATGTAATAATAATGCTCTATTAACATATCCCGTATTTATATAGTAATTTCTCTTTCTTCTTGGAAATGTAGGTTTTGATGGACAGTTTCATATTACAAAGGAGATTTTACTTTTTTAGAGTTGCAGTCCAAGTGCTCTACAAGCCAGACTTAAAGTAGCTGCTCATGAAGCTGAAGAGGAATCTGACACTATTGCAGAAGACTTCTTGGAAGGCAAAACAGAAATAGATGACTTCCTTAGCAGTTTCATGGAAAAGAGAACGGTATGTAATATACAAGTCATTCTAATCTGAGAGATATACATGTAGTGAGTAAATTTAAGACTTTGAGCAGTCCTGTGATACAGAACAGTGCTTTAGTAAACTCCAACAAAAGAAAAAATATGCCTTTAGGTGGCTTTAGTCTATTTAGAATATAATCTGCATTCTGAAGGCACGTATTTTTAAGGTGGGAGTGCATTAGACCTTAGTCCTGTGTTACAGATATTTTTGTGCCACTTTCTTCTATACCCTATGTAGCTGTAAGGAAGTTAGCCACATGAACAATTTTAAATTTGGTAAGTCAACATAGAATGACATGGTATATTAAGCAACCTTAATGTTTAATTTGTTAAACTTCTTAAACTAACTATTCTGTTGATGGCTGTCACCAAATAAGTAACTAAGGTTCAAAAGTGACTCTTCTTGCTCATACTGTGACAAGAGCAACCCAGGTAGTGTACCTTTCTTTAAAGATGCCTAATAAATGCATTTCATATTGTAGGAAACAATTCTCTGGTTAGCAGTTGTGGATGGAATAATGTTGTCAATATAGACAGTTGTTCAGCCTGAAGCTTGGAAGGGAGGTGGTTCACAGGGTTTTCCTTTTTTTAAAGAGCCTGCAAAGTAGCTAAATCATTAAAGAGAGACTGTAGTATGCATGATAAAAAATTCCTTTCAGAATTCACTCTTACTGTGTCTTGTTTTCTAGCTCTGCCACTGTAGACGAGCCAAAGAGGAAAAACTTCAACAGGCAATAGCAATGCACAGTCAATTTCATGCTCCGCTATAGGTAAATTGCTGTCTTAATATTCGTGGTGAAGTTTTTTAAATTTTTTTTTTTTACAATTTACCTCATTATCACACACTTACAAATTGCTAACTGCAAATGGATTTGTTACAATTCTTAGTGTTCCAACAATGCTTTCTGTGGAAATCAAGTATTGTACTGCATCTGTTGTTAGTTGTATTTAAACCATAACTTCTGGAGGAGTTAAAAATGTCTAATTATGGAAATTTGTCTTTACAGACTTCCTGCAAACTACAGCTGCCAAGAGAACAAGTGAAAAATCCAATAAAGCACACTTTTTAATAACTATTATTTGCAAATAAGCATTTCATCTTATGTGGTTGTATTTATAGAAGAGATTGTATACAGAGTCGGGATGGTTTTTGTACAAATTAGAATGTCTCTTTATGTTCTCATTGTACTCAAGAATCCTAGTGCAATCTTTGCACTAAGTTCTTATATTTATTGTTGATAGTTCTTACTATATTTAAGTTCCTGCTGCTATATGCCATTCTTCAGAGATTAAATATCTAAACATGTAATTTTGACTAGCTTTTTACATTTTTGTATAACATTAATTCATACCTTTTGTGTTTTGAACTTTAAACATAGATTTGACTTGATCTGTGGAAGAGTTTGAGATAAATGATGATAGGGCTTTGGATACTAAAGAAGTTAATAATTTGAGATTGTCAGTGGATTCATAAACTGTCTTTTTCTTGAAGCCAAAAAATTTAAGAACAGGTTTTTTACTTTTAAGTAATAATACAAAACTAAGTATAGCCTGTATGCTGTTATGGATAAATAGATTTGGATTAAGCGAAAGATATGTTGAAACAAACTATATTGAAATCAAAATAGAATAAATGATCTCTGCATAGATTTGGTATATTGCTCAGTAGCACTGATGCACTTCATTTCAGGATGGCATGGTACCTACCACTGTAATTAAAAACAATTTTCCTCTAAGAATTTCATTTTCATATTTGTTTTTACTTAAAGGAAAAATAATCCGGTCACCTCCCAGTTTCTGTTTTGTGGAATATGAGTATGTTCATCATGTGAGCACTTTACGAAAACTAGTTCTGAAGTTCTTTGTGAGGTAGCTGGTTTTTTTTCCTAATTTTAAGGAACAAAGAAAGTAATTTGGCTGGAGTTACATAGTGTGTTATGTTAAAGCCAGTGATAGAACATAGAAGCAAGGTTAATTCTGCCCTTCAATCACTGAATCTTGCCTCTGGTGAGCTGACTTTCTTTAGGATGGGGGTATATCTGTTGAGAATGGATAGGGCCAAGTGCAGTATTCATGTAAGAAAAATAAAAGCCCTAAATACATGTATGTATTTTCTTTCTTGCTCTTGCAAGAACATACGTTCTTTTTCTTAATCTTGTCAGTGCATTTGGTTTTTGTGGAGACAGTCAAGTTCCAGAAGAACAGAAGGAATTGTACAGTTCTGAGAGATAAACAAGATAAAGCACTGATTAAGTAGTGTATCAGGAATCCTGCTTGTTTCTTGTCAGGAAACAGTCTGGAGATAAACCTCTTAGCCAAGAGATTGCCTCTGTGTTGCCTAGATAGGGTCACAGAACATCACAGATTCAAGTCTCAAACTACAGCATGTCAGTCCAAGTGAGTTCTTTCTGTGTCACTAATCTTCACTCAGTCCTAAACTCGATGCTTTTCTAGCAAAATGCAGTAAGGTATTTCTTCTGTGTTGGAGAAAACTGAGTAAATTTGGAGTTACAAAAATCGCGTAAGTGCAAGAAATCTGTTCTGCAGGCTAGTGAATCTTCAAATGGGGCTTTAGTTTCAGCACTGGCATACTTAGTACTGTGGTTGTCTGTCCTAAACTACTGTCTTTCAGGGTGAGTAAACTATTCATTGGTATTTTATAGATTTATTTTTTTTTGTAAAGCTGGTCCAAATTATGTGATTGGACATCCCAAGCAAACAGAACTGTGATCCAAATCAAAGAAGATACTTAGGTGCCTGAAAAAATAAACAGGTTAGGTTGTAAGTGCCATGGTTAAGCAATAATTTTAGAGTATCTTCTTGCAAAAAAACATTTCTACTGACTGTGCATAATATTGCTTGTGTTTTGACATAGCACTTTGGCTAATGTGCTAACTAAAGCCCTAATTAAAAATGCGTTTGCTTAGATTTCCAGGTGGTTCTGGACTTGAGTCTCTGAGTAGTGTGACTTCTGCAGCTCTGGAGAAGAGTTAAATTTAAGTCATCAATGTTGCCTTCTTGGCAAACTCCCGTCTGTTTTTGTGCTGAGTGTACAAGTTGCTTTGGATCTTTTTCTGAGTATCTAGCTAATGAACTTAAAGACTAGACACACAATCTTGTACAAGGCTGCTTTTTTTGTTGTTGCATTTTCCTTGAAAGCCAAGAAAGGAACAGATGACCAAACACCTGGTGCTCTTCCTGAGTTGGGCTAATATCTTCTTCTTTATACATTTTATAATGGCATGGAATGACAGACTTCTGTCCTCATCTGCCTATTCCTGTTGAATGTTATGTGGTGTATTATGGTGCTCTACTGTGACTGAACTTTCTAGCCAGGTCACCTTCAGGGGATTTGCTTCCCAAACTATTATAAGTTCTCAACAGTTCATCTTTTATGTTACTTTTGTGAGCAAATTTACAAATTCGGGACTTGTCCATGCAGTCCTTCTGAAGATAATGGAGGAGAGTCTAGAAGAAAATGTCACTGTTCAATGCGAGTTCTTAGTACGGTGTTTCTTGTTCAGGGATATGAAAGTTTAAGGTCTTCTCTTTTCTGCCTTTCTATTCTCTCTCTCATATAATTATTCCTATTAGGATTTTTTTTCCCCCTTATTTTTTAGCCCCTTCTGCAGTCAGAAACCCATCCTCTAGAAAAGAAGTGCAGAAGTCTGTATTCAACAGTGGTGTACTGGGTTAGCTACAGGTATCCTGTCACGTGCAGGAATGGCCAGCCTGCTTCTGGCCCTTGAAGGACAAGCCAACCTGCTGCTGGTTTGTTGGGTTTTTTCCTTTTATTTTCTTTCAGTCCTACAGTGGTTGTGCCAATGTGAATATTTTTCCTTATAGGTAATCTTAATAATTTCACCAGAAGACTTAGTAGAACACTGATAATACTCTGTCAGTGTTAGGGTTTTGGCTTCTAGCACTCTGGTAGTTCACTGTTAACTGCATTTCTTACCTTATTTTGCCAAAATTTGGCGTGTACGTGTAAATCCAGCGTTAAACAATTCTCTGTGAAGTGTAAAAGAATGGCAGCTGCTGTTAGATGCATATTCTAAAATCTTCTGAAATGTGTCAGGTGAACTCTTAAGCAATCTGCAATAATAGACTACATACAGTGACCTGTTTCTGGAGAGCCTTGCACTATCTTGTGCTCATGCTGAGGTGTTCTGCCAAGTGGAAAAGTTAAATAAATGAGCAAGAAATAAGAGAGTAAGGAGGTGGCTTGTCTCTGGTGTTGGAGTAGTTTGGGGTGAGGGGGCATTCTGTATTGTAACTGCTAATTGAGTCTGGGTTTTGACCAGTTTTAATATCTGATCTTACTGCTAAATGTTTTCTATAGCAGAGTTTAGGTCTCTTGCTCCTAAGTCAGTTGACTACTGAAATCCAGAACTGAATTCTCCATATAGCAATTACAACTGGTGCTATTGCAGACCAGAGAAATTTTGAAATGTAAGTCTGAAATTGAGTAGGTTTCATTTTAAGGTGGTCTTGTATACAGCTGATGTTAATGGTACATTCTGCTGGGGCTTACACTTTTCCTAGATTTCACAGTTTATTTGACATGCTACAATTTCTGAAAGACAGAGATTGTCACATACGTACAGGTATGCTTGCCACCATTAGAAGCAAGAGACTATGATTAAAGTTATTTCTAAGCAGTAGCTAATGATCTTCTGTAGTTCTGTTCTTTGCTCTGTACGTGCTCCTGCAGCTTTGCCACTTTGGACCTGGACCAAATGTGGAAATTAGAAATCTTTTTGTCTTGTTTCTGTCCAAGTTCTTACTACTTCCTTCAAAGACTAGGATAAGTCTAAAAGAGATATTCAAGATACCTTCAGGTAAAACTGAATTAAAAGTCTGGCAACAAAGTTAAGTCAGATATCACAGCCTTATTGTGTACATTATGTGAACAGTAATTACTGTAATGTGTTAAATTTACAAATAAAGACTTTGGGATTTTTAATGCATCTTGCAATTGTCTAACAGAGTTGGGCATTGCAGGACTTGTTTGGTGGATACAGAATTATACTGGAAGCAGATGCAGTAAGCTCCTCAAGGACAAACTTTTAGTCTTTGTGTATAGTGATTTCAGCTTTTCCTGTTTAACCCTTTTAACAGCAGTAATTCCTGGAGCCACCTTCACTAAAACGGGCTTTGAAAACCTGTATTTCATCTCTCGCTTCTGCTTTTGTTAAGTGTCTTCTTTTGGTCGCATACCTGTAGAGATCAAATTTATATGTGGTAATAAGCTACAAAGAAAGCTTGTATATCAATAATAAGGGAATAAGTTGCTGTAAAGAACTGTGTTCTTTAGTCTTCGGAAACTGAATTGTCAGTGGCTCACCTGTCCTTGGAGGATTTTTCAGTCACTGTGGTGTTTACCTGCCCCTGCACTACAGAGTGTAAGGGTGACTAGCCAACCTAAAAGCTACACTGAACCTTCAGCCTATGCACAGAAGCAGCCAGTTGCCTTAACTATGATGTCTGTGATAATCTTAAGGACTCTGTGTGCAGATCAGGGCAGCATCAACATAATAGCATCAATTTAGCTGGTCAACAGTGATGAAATGCTTATCTTCATTGCAAAGGCTACCTCCTTGTTGCTGGGGTTTATTTGTTATTAGTTTGTGTCATCAAACATCTTTCTTTCATGCTATGTAAAATGGTGCTCTGGCTTGCCCCTATCTTCAGAGAATATGGTTCCCTGCCTTACTGCTAATTTTACAAAGAGCTTTCCTTCTCTCCCTCTCTCCTTTTACTTATTTTTTTTTTCATTTTCTCTCATTACTTGTAATGATATCCTTTGGTTTGAGTTGTGCCCTCCAACTTTTTAATTTTATTTCTCTGCTTTTCAGAATCCATTACCAGTTCACCACTTTTGTCTATGTCTTGTATACAGCTACTAATAAAAGCAGGTAGTGAATATGTTTTCTTTGTTCTTTAGATGATGATCTTTTGTAGAGAAAACTTCAGCTGTTTGATCCCGTTGCCTTCAGTGTCCTTTAGATGCATGTGTTCATACTAAAGAACAGCCTGAACCTAGTAAGGCTAAAATTACACCACAGAAATCTATAATGCTCTTCTAATCCTTTCTTTCCAGCAGTTTAGTTACATTCATGTGTGTCGTATTTGAAATTACGGTTGGCTTATGCCAAATTTGCAGGGATTTGCAGCAGATTCCCCACAAGGATACAAGAAATCAATGTAGTTCATAGTGTGGTTTTCTCATGCGTTTTGTTTTGTGCTCCCTTAAAAAAAAAAGTAAAATACAGGGGTGTAACACACTCCTATATAATTAACTCAATTGACAGGAGCCTCAGTTTTCTTAGTTACCAGTTGTAGATTCCTCCACAGTTTAAACTACTGGATTCAAGTATTGAAATAGGGAAAACACAAAAATCTGTTGATTGCAGTGACAAAGTGCTTCTTGAGTAAATGAAGAACTGTATTACAAATATTGGCAAAGCAAACCTTTGTTTCATTCACTGGTGTGAAATAACGTAACACTAAATGACCTAAATGTTTATTTGAAAGTGTTTCTCAGCAGGCTAATAATGCCACAAATACATACATTACAATGAAAACAGTAATAGCTAATGCAAAATTCCCAGCACTGAAAGACACATCAGAGAGGACTGCTAAGTAAAGGCTTAATATAAAGTGTTAATATTTTAGTTGTAAAGCTAGTTACAAGGAGTTGCATAAGCGACATGAAGACAGTGCTTTTAAATTTGCATATATTGCTGTTATGCATTTACTTCTAGACATGTCTAGTTGAACATAATACCATCATACACAATTTTACATTTTAAATATGTGTAAGAATATTGCCCATTTTCAAACTCATTTTTAGGCAGAATATTTGTGTGTTTTGTTTTCATTGATTACTTTGCAGCGTATTTCTTTAGTTTGAGAAAACCCATTCAAAATCACCTTTAATACCATAAAATTTACAGGCTATTTCAAAATATGAAACATTTTTAAAAGTGCAATTAAAATTAGGGCTTTCCTTTATTAAAAATTCATAAAGATTAAAAACCAGAAGGCTAGATTCTCAACAGAGTATAAATTACAGCTGTATTTGGACTGAGCTACAGTGATTTAACAAATTGAGGATCTTGCCTTTCCAGTACAACATTATGATAAATCTTAATGTTAGGAATTTAATTAGTTGTTCAAAGACGGCGGCTCCCTTAATAGGATACTAATAATGCTGAAGTTTACCTATTCATTTTCAATAACATAAGTTCATAGAACAGAATGAAAAGCCATTCCATAAAAGCAGACTGAATAACACAATCTAAAGCTTCTAAGTTGAGGTATATTTATATAATTTAATTCTGCCTGTAAGTCTGTAGTTGAAGAGTAGTATGAAATGCAATCAAAGTAAACTTATATTACTACCACTTTGCTTTACTAGAGTTCAATACCACATTGTCTCCAAGCAGGTAAGAGCAGCCATATGAATTATATTTTTAACTGCATGCTTTAATTAAAAAAAAAAAAAAAAAAAAAAAAAAAAGAGAGAGAAAAAAAACTTGGAAGAATTGCATCCTGCTATCCCTTTTCAAAACATCCTGAATTTTAAACATTTTTCAGTGGTTTATTTCCATACCTATGATTATGAAAGCTATTACTCCTGCTGTTAAAAACTATGAAAGTTCTTAAACCAAATTAGATTGAACTTTCTGCTGTGGTGAATCAGTCTTTTTCTTAAATTAGCACTGTCATGCTCTGTTCAGGTTGGCAAATACTAAACGAGAAATTTTGTGTGGGGATAGAAAAACCACTTGATTGTGGTTAGTTTATTTTGAACGATAAAATTTTGCAGACATACTCTTTATAACAGTTCCTTTATGGGCATAGCCTTCCTTTTATTCTGAATTTGGAGAGATGCTTTCATAAGTGATTTTGGATTCCCTACTCTCCCTACTGTGTATGTACTTCACTCCCACTGAAATAAAACATTGATGAGTAGGAATCAAAATAGACTGGAGAATTTGCGGGTTTATTACCTTTAAAATTTTACTTTTCTATCTTATGTAGGCAGTTTGGAACAAGGGTAAGATATAAACAATGAATTTCAGAACAAAACATAAAGAGTCTGGAGTGTACTGCCTAATGTGCCTTTCCTTATAAGGGGATGCTTTACCACGAAAGCTGTCTAAGTATTGTTATATTCCTTCAAGGTTTGCTCACAGTAGCTACTGAACTTCCAACACTGGTTGAGAGTTCCATCTGAATGGGGTGCATTCACATGCAGCAGGAGCAGCTGCTTACTAAAGGATATTTTTGCAGGATCAAAGCTTCACTTGTCCCCTGAGCAAGCTTGTCCATTTGTTAGTTTTACTATGCCTTAAAGGATTCTGGTAGGAGAATATGCAAAATAATTGTTGGAATTCAAAACTTAACACCTGCCATGAAAAAAAAAAAAAGTGAAGAATATATAATGTCTGAAGGCGAAACAGCTCTACAAAAATAAGTTCTGACTCATTCAACAGAAGGCTAACACTAATGAATCTTCAGCCTTGTCCCTATGTGTAAGAGGGCGCTTTGGAATTTTTATTTTGTACAATAAATAATGATGGAAATGTACATAATTATTCTTTAATTTGTACAGCACTGATAAAGTTAAAACAAACCACCACATTGGCTTAACTAAATATAACAGCAGATAATACCTTTCTTTAGCGTTATGTCTTAAAACTAATAATGGCTTGTTCTGCTTAGACCTTTAATTACACAATTGCACAGTTCCCTTTCTTTGGATTATTTTTTTAGGCCATAGACCACTCCTATTCTTCATCTGATGAAAAGATGGCATTCCAGACTGAAAGATTCAACTTCATCTGGATCCTTGCTGTTGTGAAGGTATTTCAGACTGCCAGAAATACAGCCTCATCTGAGTCCTTGCCACTATCTTCACTAGGCAAGCAGCCACCCCCACTTGGGGATCTACAGCTTAAGTCCTCCACACCAGACTCCTGATCACTGTTAGCTGAGAGGTCAGGATCAGAGCTTTTCAGGTTGTCCTGTGTCAAAATCAGGGCTGAATCTTCGTCCTCCTGTGAAGGGCTCCGGGATGGGAATGATTTCAGATCATTGCTGTACTCCTGGGGAGTGTTAGCTAAGCTGTTGTTGGAAGTAGAAAGCCCAAACTGTTTGCTTCGGTCTTGTTGCTTACTCTTTACTTTATTATCATTTAATTGTGATTTCTGAAGATTTGCCAATCTCTGAAATAAAGGAAACAGTATATATTACATGGACACATTTAGGGCCCAGTGATCCTCTTATATGTCTTTGCCTTTAAAAAAAAAAAAAAAAAAAAAAAAAAAGAAACCAAGTACAGATCCCAACCCAATTGGCACCCTTTAAAACTGCCTGTTTGCATTTATGGAGTATGAGAAATGCACAATTTATCACAAGCCAACACTCAATTCCACCATCCTTCTGAGTTACAGAAGGGTATAAAATTTCTTTCAGGAGTCGTGCTTGTGCACTGACATAGGTGAAATTTTATCCCTAAAGAAAAAAAGTCCACTGTTGTGCCTTAAAAGCAAAATATTCGTTGTAATTTCTGTGAGAAAAAGATGATGGCTGAATATTGTCATGCTGGAAAAGGAGGTAGCATGTAGGTAACTACAGAGTATGGAGTTGGGTTTCATTTACCATCAGTTAAATCTGGGCCATTGAGATTAAGGGTTTATTACCTCTCCTAAGACCTCCAGCTCTTCTTCCAGCTGCTGAGTTTCTTCCTTCACTGCCATCAGATAATCAGTAACTGACTGTCGAGGATGCAGCCCCTTTTCAAAGCGGTTGTACATACCACTCCAGAACCTGGAATTGACGGAAATGTCAGCAATTTTCTCAGTTGGTGAGGTGGCCTCAGAAGCCTTGAATACACAATTTTTTTTTTCAGACACATGTAGTCCTAAATGAGCCATCTTTGGGTTATTCATCATTGGAGTGCATACACATAAGTTAATTAAATATTTGGTAAGACTTATGGTTCATTTGCAGTGGCTCTGTCCTCAGGATGGAACTCTGTGTAAATGCACAGCTTGAACCAAGTCTCATACACAATAGAAAGAAAGGGGAATGTGCCTTTGACTTAGATCACATGGCTCAGGGTGGTTCACTGAACGCAAACTTTTGCTATATTATTTTCTTGTTCTACACTATGGGTTTTAGAGCAATGGTACCTATAAAACAGCCAAGGTCAAAGACAGGTTTTCATAATCCTCATTGTCAAACATTGTTTAACTTCCCATGAAGTCAACTTTGAAATTCTGTATGCTTGTTTTTGTGTGGGGTTTGGGGGCGACCGAGGTGCAGCTAGTTAACAGGGTTTTTTCCCCTGTAAAGAAGAGTTAAAAGTCAGGAGTGAAAAACAGTATAGGATCCTGTTCTCTTAAAATCTAAACTGAAATCTTAAACTGACCTATGGAAATTGCACGAAACATATACATGAGCAAGCTTTCTTCCTGTTCAGTGGAATTATTTACAAACCCTCAGTTAAGCAGCTGAGTTGATTTTTCATTTTCATGAGGAAAGGACTCCAAGTCCAGAGCTTACTCTAGCACTCCTCCTGTCTTCTGTCTTCCTGGCAATACACAGCCACAGCCAGACTGACTAACGAGTTCACCAGACAGGTTAAGTATCTGAGAGACCTGCCCTCAGCTGCAGCTGTCCAGCCAAGTAGCTGACAGATATTTTAGGAGTGTGTGCATGCTCCTTGGTAGTCTATTATTCCTACCCCAATAGCATACTATTTAAGTCACATTCCCCCTTAAGTTTATCATCCAGTAATGATGATACCACCCTTATGTACCCAAGTAATGCCATTAAAATCAACAGGATTACTCATCTGATGGAGGATCTGCAGTATCAGTACTTTTATAAATCCCACTATCCCAAAGAATACGATTAATGACTATTTTTAAATTGTTTTAAAGTGGATATGACCCAGAATAGCAGACATGAAATAATTCCGTTTCTGTCATTTAGGATATTTATTAACAGGTGCTTTTACTTGAAATTGGAAAACAACACAATTTTACTTAAATCACAGTTTTCATTAATTTCTAATCAAGTTCTCCTTAAGCTTGTTAAGATTAATAGCACAATTAATTACTCAAGTCAGAATGTCAATACTAACGTTTCTGAAATTATGATATTTTGTTACATTTTGAAAAAAAAATGAAGTAAAATTTCCTCTATATACTTCAAGGTATAACAATAGGGTGAAAGCCAGCTTTTTGTTTTACTAAACACTTCTTTTAGCTATGAAACTGATTTCTTGAAATGTCATTTTTTGACACCAGTTGATCTAAATAATGACCACAAAATCTTGAATGGAAAATGTTTAAGCAACTTTAAATTTAGAAACCACAGGCAAGAACAGAAATGAAAGAGGCATTTCTCAGTGGAGGAAGTGAGTAACCATGAAATTAGGACACACAACTATCAATATAGCTTTAATCTTAAGCTTCTTTTCAGGCTAATACTCTGCTGTGGAATGGTGCAGAGGTGTTGGCTGGCTATGAGCACAAAAGGAAAGAACACATTGCATCTGACTGAATTCACTCTCTCTAAGCTATTTTATGCGATGAGAAATACTTGAATACAAAGGCACTCTGTTCTGTACTAATGTCCTACAGTTCTGAATAGCAAATTATACTACCTACTTGTACAAGAAGTTGCATGGAGCCATCTGTGGGTGCAGGGTTCCTTGAGTTTGACTGTGGTCTGATCTGTACAAAGGATTCAGGTAATCTGCACGATTTTTCCACATGTGAGCCCACAAGGAATACGTTCGTTCTTGGATTCTGAAAAAGTATATTAAATACAAATACATTAAAATCTCTACTACAACTGAGATCTAGATAAAGCTTAAATAAGACATTCTAGTGCTCTGTACTACTCATTTTCAATATCAGCTTTATACTTCCTTAAAGGAGACACAGGTATGTTATAGAAAAAAAGAGACCCAAATTCCTCTGTTGGTCACTAAAGGCAAAATCCAATCCATTTCCTGTAAAGCCAGAGCAGCTGGAGAGAGAAGGCAGAAAGATGGGTTCCTCTTTGAGATGGAGAGGATCACTTCCATAAAATGAGTTTCCAGACTGATCTCTACACCAAAGAGATCTCCACATTTAAAAGCACAGTTGAGTTGTGTTTTCTCATGCAGTTAGGTTTTGGGGTATGATGACCTGTGAAGGTTTTGATTTTAAACGTACAATGGTGCTGAGGCTGCTCTGCCTTTGAGCAGTGGAAGGGACCGAACAGCAGCAGCAAGGAGTAACTCCCACCTCCATCTCATTACTGCTGCTGACAGGATCTGGATGCCTGAGAAAAGCAGTGGGTATCATGATGTACCTGAGGAGCCAGGACCCCAGGAAGGAGATACGAACATCAGCACTGCTGGAAATGGTATTATTGTCTCTGTCTGGGCCTGAGGACAGGTAGATTAAATACGTTTGTTTTGGGGCCAGGCAGCAGGACAGTTTGCTGACTCAGTCCTAGGGAGGGCTATCAGACAAAAAGGCAGTTCATAAGAAAGTATCTGAGAGGTCAGGACTAAAGTGTCCTGACATGAGATCCAAAGACAGGTTAAAACACAGAAGAGCAGTGACTCTTAAATTGAGAACTCATCTAGAATTAGTATCATCTTGTATTAGAGCTACAGTGACGGTTTGCCTTGCATGTTTTTAATGCTGCAATAAAGGGAGGGCCACGTGGCTGAAGGGCTAATGCTCTTGTCAGTTTTCACTAATCCCTGTCATGTATGCCATGGATTACACTGCCAGCAGAGCCACACTGCAGAGGATCAACTTTTTTAGGTATTAATCTGTGTTGCTAGAAGATCACAGCCAAGAAGTTTATGCTGCACCCCATACCTTACAAAAGCACATATGTGTAGACTGGAAAATGTCTGACTCCTCAGTACACTGCCACCCACAGACCCCACACGTCTACTAAGGAAAGTACTTTCATACTTCAGCTCTCGTCTCTCCTTCTGGCTGTTACACAGGAAATTCCCAAACTGGCAAGAATAGATGTGATGCTGTATGTGGATGAGGAATCTCTCATTGAATTCAAAGGCACAAGGAAACTGTTCCATTAACTGCCAAACACACTCGATGAACTGGTCAATAACAGGGGATATCTCCTTCGGATCTCCATCTAAATTGCCATACCTGAAACAAGACAAGACACATTCGATTATAACCTGAAATCCTGTAGGAAAACTGAATTAACAGTAATGAAAACAAACCCATCATTTTTAGCGTACAAGTTACATCATAGGCATTCATTTCTAAAATCTCAACTACTAGTGTATTTTTACTTACAAAAATGATGCAAGATTCATGGGGCAGAATGAAGGCAGAATTTATCAAGTACAAAACCAAAGAAAACCTTTAAGAGTGTTTTGTTGCCTTACAGCTGGTAACAGCTGGCTGCTGCAGAGCCGTGCTTTAATGCTATTATTATAAAGTTATGCCACAGTAACATAAGTCATCATAAGAACGACTGCAAGGACTTTAAAAACCTAGCTTAGACCATCTCTCAATGGCACACCATTGCCAAAACCAGAAAACTGAGCAGGAGAGGAACGGAATAACCTTGGCAGAAAACAGTTTCAATCTGCCCTCTCTTGGTAAAATTTTTAGAAAGTGGGAAATGTTTAACATACTACTGTATATGTCAAGTGAACACCAAATTTTCTATCTATAAAAATGTCTGTTGGAACCACTTGCAATGAGGTACCTTGAAGAACAGGAGCCTGAAAATATAAAATGCATAGAAGTAAAAAATATAAGTCTACATAATAGGAAGAAGAATTTTAAATCAATTATTCTGCATGCAACAGAGTGAAATTCCATAAACATCTAAAATGGAAATCTCTAATTCTATTATGCATCATGGAGAATATAGCAATGTTGTACTGCAAACCAAAGCTATCAGTGGTGGTTACATTTCGTGATATCTTTCACCACCGATAATAATAGACGTCTGACAGGATCATATTAATTGTAATAATTCCTGATAGAATTTCACAGGTGGTGTGGAGCTCACTGTTTTCCTGAAAGCTTTGTTGGCTTTTTTGAAAGTAGAACATAATTTCCTATTCAAATCAAGCAATATAATGTAATTAAACTTCAACATAAAAATTACTTTTTATATTTTTACAGAAACCAAAAGGAAGTATAAGAAAGAAGGAAAATATGGATATTCATCCATGTTTAAATAAATGAAGTCTTCAACAATTTTCTTTACATTATAGCATTTACATTATGGACGTACAAAATAACTTGTCCAAACAGATGACTTTCCCCTTCCCTTTACCTGATGGTTCTGAACAAATCCCACTATTTTCATTAGAACAGAGTGTAATAGGAAGAGTATGTTTTACTTAATAGACAACTTGCGGACATGCCTAAGATTAAGTAATGTCCTCGAAGACATAGACTTTGCTGAACAGGGACTTAGATGGGATGTTTTGGCAGTACTGAAAGATCTGCTGGAGTCCAAAGGGATTTTGCAAGCCACAAAATACGTATTACATTTTATATATTATGTATGTATACTACTTTTTTTTTTACATGGATCTCAATGCTCATAGCAACTGAAAGACCAGGACCCAGGATTCCCAATAGCAGTCTTGGAGTGCATATAGAAGAAAAGACTGATATTAAAATATTTCACTTTGATTTTTCCAGGCAGCTAAGTTATACAGTAGGAGAAAAGGATATGGTGGTTTCCTGAGGGCATTTTGTTGATAGGCAACATGGAAGTAAAATTGGAATGGCAGTGGATACTGACTACATAAATGTATATATACAGAAAAACTTTAGCACCACCTTACCTGTGGTTAAATTTGTGACCAAAGGAAACCCAATCTTTTTCAATTAACACCTAAAATGAGAATATTGCATTCAGTATTGTGGAGCAGAGCTGCCGCGTGTTGAAGCAGGCAGAAGAGTCGTGTAAACAAGCAGTATTGAAATCCCAGTTAATTCTTAGAATAAGCAGAAAAGTGACAAGAAGAACGATGTAAGCAAGCACTATTAGAATCCCAGATAATTTTTAGAATAAGCAGAAAAATAATGAGTGATGAGCACTGTTGCCAGCTCAAGAGAAAGTAGCAGTCTCCATGGATGCAGATAGGATGCCGGTATTTCAGCATAACTTCAATTAGCTTGATTAATTATTTTCTAAAATAGAATGTAAAAATGTCTCAAACATCTTTTTAACCTGTGACCAATAACTTGACAAGCATTCCTAGATGCTTTACCAGTGCTGATTTGCTTGGGAAAGGAACAGATTTTCCAACATAGCTGCTCATTGCAATCTAATGTCTAGGGAGCACACACTTCTGACACTCAGAACTTCACTGATCCCTGAAAGTGAATACAAATTCTTGCTTTTACGAAAGCTCCTTGGGCTGTGAGAAAGTTTCTTGGTCAAGGATAGGAAAAAAAATAAACGGGTGCCCAACTAATCCCCACCTTTCATAACATTTCGTACAGAAACTGGGAGACTGTAACTTGAGCAGATAAAAAGCTTCCCTCCTACTTAAAAAAAAAAGGGGGGGGGTGAGGGGGGAATATATTTAAGGAAAGTTTATTTTCCGTTAAAACCAAATATATTAATCTTAAATGATGTCATAATATTTTATTTACTCCACAAAAGAGAACCTGCTTACCATGAATCCCTTCATAGTTCTGTAATATGGATCCAATAGAAGGCTTGCTACAGAGCAAACCTGGGCTGTCCTATCCCAGCCATCAGAGCAGTGAACAAGCACACTCACACCTTCCTCAGCCACAGCCTAAGGATACAGAAAAAGTCAGAAATTTCACAAGCAGGGAGAAAGGCAATGGTAAGAGAGGAACAGTGAGACAGCGCAATATAGAGAGCATTAATTTGGGAACTAGGAAACCTTGTTCATTTTTTATTCTGCCACAGAATTCTTGAATTATGTTGAGTGTTATGCCTCTCATTTGAAAAATCTTGATCTCATCCCATCCCATGCAATGTGGTGGTTGCAGCATCTTGCTTATGCTCCACTACAGGAGGATGTGGGATTCGTTTCAATTAAAATACATCACTCTGCCGGAATGGACAACTACCTGAGCAGATTCAGATGCAGTTAATGCTCTAACTCATATACCAGCAACAGAACAGCCATACTTGCAGTATGGCTCTTAATTTCTCATCTTGATGGTAATGTCAAAAACGGCAATGTCTGCTTCCAATGTCAGTGCTAGCGTGGATGTTATTACAGTACACAGCATTGCACACTGATGACATACTTCTAAAGATTTTGGGGGAAGCCAGAGGTAGTGGTAAACTTCCATATCTAATAAGCAAGATTTTATCAGTAGCTTTAATGTAAATAACTGTGGAGAAAGGATCCCATTTTATACCCATATAAACAGCTAAAGAAGAGATCATACTAAGTTCTCCAAAGTGTGGTGTTGCATTATTTTTGGAACTTGGGCTTTTTTCAACTCTTAGGGTTTTGGTCTTTGTCATTTCTAATGAGAACTACATTTAGAAAGTAGAGAAATAAAATAGGTTAGGAAAGATACTGCTTAGAAAAACAAACATTTAAGTTAAGTTTGGGCTTAATAGGGAATGAGGAATAATAATAAATTATCTATGTCTATCTCAAGAGAAAAGTAAATTCTACCAAAATAGAACCCTTGTGGGCAGGAGACCAACAACTCAGAAGTGGTAACTGTACAAATAAGAAGGGTCAACATGCATGTCTGTGGAGGCATGAGGCGAGGAAGCATACAGACAGAGGATAAAAATTTTTGGACAGTATTTTAAGACTAGCCACTGGGGAAAAGTTGGCAAGAGCTAATGTAAATGACATGATTTCTATAAGCTGATGAAAGCTAGTAGGTCTGGGAGAAATAATAACATGTGCATTTATCCCACAGCTGCTGTTCAGGTAAGAAACTATAGTTGTCTACTGAGGAGGAAGAAACAAAGCAAGAGAAACATGCAGTTACTGAGCAAGGAAACCCAAGAAGTTTTATCCATACAGTTGTATGTAGCAGGTCATGTGAATAAAATGGCCTAAAATAAATTGTCATGGTAATCTTAAAAATAAGAATTGAAACAGTAAAAGGCAGAGCACAAGGAAGAGGCTAATAAAATTAAAACTACTGTTGGTAGGTAACAAATATCTGCGTTACTTTGGGTGGAATTAGGAGAAACAATTTCTTATCAAAGCCAGTAACTGTTTTCTGAAACAGTTCTGAAGTATGTAAGAGGAGAAGCTGCTGGTAATATTACTCCAGTAATACACAGGAGCTGGTTTAGGAGGTTAATTCAGCTGATCACTAATAACTCAGAGGGGATAACACAGTAACTAATATTCCACTGTTAACATGTGAAGAATTAATCCTCAAACAGAAACCTTCAAAAAAGTAAATACCCAGAAACCAGCGGAGGAGGCAGGGCAAATAGGGAAA
>NW_010134675.1:23644-59815 GCF_000699245.1 Pterocles gutturalis
CACTGCTGGAGAGTAAACTAAAGACTTTCAAATACCTGGTATAACAAGATACAGGTTAGTAGAGGCTTTAGTACATTTGAATTCTTCAGTCAAAATAACACAAACCTTTTTTTACCATACTAGCAAAATGTCCACAGGACAGCACCCAAAAGTCGTCTTTCCTCGTATATGAAGCATTTCAGGATGGGTTTTTTTCAGATACAACATCACTGAAGATAATAGAAATTACGCACAAGCAGAGAATTTGTTCCTCACTTTCTGTATCTGGTTAGTTCAAGTTTTGTTCTCATTTTACACACTTTACCTTTGCAATAAAAATGCCAGCATCCATAATGGCTTTGATATGCTTCAGCCAGCCAGAATTTTCTAGGCCCCACAGAAAGTCACTCATTGAAGGTGATTTCAGCTCACAAACTGCAAAATAAGCAACATCTTAAATGCACACTATTTTCACTCCCTTAAGGTTTCACTGACTGTTCAAACTGAGTTCTCTCTTCAGAGAGCCCCTGTGTAAAACACCCATCTTTTGAAAAGAATGGCTACTTCACAGTTCAACGTTGCCATTTTTATTGGGAAAAAAGCATACATTTGAGAAACAGGGCTGGGTCAAATTTCACCCAATATGTTGATTGAAGTTAAAAAGAGAAGCTGTTACAAAGCCTGTTGCAAACAGTTTACCAAATACATCCTTCTGTGCAGCACAGATTTTCCAAAATTGTGTTGGGAGCAAAGTTTTCAAACTCTTGAGAGGAGGTCTCCTGTTTAATAATGAGGGTCTGGAAACAGAAAGCATGATTCCTACTGTTGGAGAGGCAGACAGCCACCCACATGGTGCCCCAGCTTCCTACTCCCAGCCATATTTGTTGATGAAGCTCTCTAACAGCAGGCCCACCAAACCCAGCCTTCAGCATCACCACAGATGAAGGCCCTGGAGATAAAGCGATTCATTCAACAGTTTGACATTCCTCAGTGAAACTTTATTAAACTTTCACTTGTAGTCTGAAAGTATTTGGATGGTGAGGAGAAGCCATAATTCATCAAGGAAAATATCTTCCTGAAAACTTTCCAAGCACTATGCCATGTTTAAAGAAAAAAAAAAAAAAAAAAAAAAACCTCCCAGTTTTTACAACATTAAGTTTCTATCCTGCTGTATCCAAATATCTATTTTTTTTGATATTACAGAATTTGTGACATCAGAAGAAAAAAAAGGGCAATCAGAATCTAATTCAGATACCTCAACCCAGCAGCAGACAAATAACAATATTTGGTGCAATCTGTTTTCAACAGTGAGATACTAAATTCACCCCATAAATGGACTATGCATTTATTTTGATATAAACTAGTGAAACTTATTTAAGGAATACAGTGAAAAATATAATTATTTTTACTGAGCTAATGAATGATCTGTAAATTAATAATGTCTCAGTAGGGCTCCTATTCTCTGGAAATCTTCTAAAATACTCAGTTAATTATGGCCATTATGACGAGTGGCATAACTTTAGTTTCCTTCAGTGTAATTGGAATTTAATTTTACAAGCTAAATTCAGAGTTTATACAACATCTGAACATATCTGACTATCTTAACTCCATTTAATTCAGAGGCAAAATAGCCTAATGTGTCCATACAAAGCCTTGCAATCTTTGTACATAGGGCCTCTTCCAGATGGCTATTTTTAAACTAATTTTTTAGGATATTTATAAAAATGCATAGATAGCAGCACTGAAAGCAAATGCTTTTCACATGGTTAATACTCCTGTGCAGATGGAAGCATGACCAATTAGTAGCTGAATTCTGGCTGAAGCTGCTGTTTCTGTTTACAAAAAGCCCAAGGAAAGGCTGAAATAGTGCTTTGCTCATTCCCACTACCAAATTAGAGTCAATATTTACTGACCACTTCACTGAGCAAAGTTCAGACTGTCCTACAGGCATACACTGTATATTTCACATGATTTTGGCTACCGATCTGGACCTTAATATCGAGTTCAATTAGGAATTCAACTATGAGGCTTATCCTAAGGCAAAAAGTTGTTTCCATCTCAGCAGAAAAGGTGCCAAACTCTTGAAGATATGAGACCTGCTGCACCTGCTGTGTGGGCACAGGAAGATCAATAGCCCCTGGGCAGAGCTCATAGCAGCGCTCCCTTCCCCAGGAGGGGTGGAAGAAACAGGGCACATGGTGGAAACTACCTCTTCCACCAACAAAAGTACCAGAGGGGGATGCTGGATCAGTGTGAAAACAGAGCACAGCACACCTGTCATGGCAAATGTAAGCCCTTTTTAAATCTAAAATTCACACTTGCATAGAGCTGATGTGAGACAGATGAAGAATAAGAGCATAGGCCAAGCTCCAAGTCAAGAATAGCTAGATCAAGCTGATCCAGGAGGTGACAGAAGGTGTTGATGATACACATGAAGTAAATACTGAGATGCTGCAGAGTGGAGTGAGCACTGTTTCATATTTGTTGAGGGTCAAGGATGGCTTATTTATTCTTACTCTTTTCCCAGAAGGCCTGTAAACAGTAATTAAATATTAAATGGGAGTACAGATGCACTCATGCATACACTGGTAAGTAGTTCTAAAGCAATTATTATTAATTTCCATGGGATTATTAAGGTGCTGAATGGCTACACCCATTGACTGTGAGTTTCATACATAAAGCTGATGTGACATGCTCTCTACAGGGCATGAGTAAGTTTCTATTAAAATTCACAGTCTAAAATGCATGACTACCTTATTGACCATATACAAAAAATCAAATAATAGGTTTTCTGAGATCAAAAAAGAAAATCTGTGTTTTCCACTAGCATCAAAGTCAGCTATAAATGATTTTTTTCATTATACCATCAAACTGTAAACTGCAAAAGAATTCATTCTAGAAGTAAGGTATATTGAAGTCAAATGAATGTTGCCATTAAAGGAAATTATATCTGGACTTCACCCACAAAACAAGTTGTTGGCACAAATAGGAAACCACCACGAGTTGCGATGATGCTGCGTTGCCCGAGTCCCATTAGCCAGCAGGCAGCTGCATGTAGCTGCAACAGGCAAAGCTCATTTCATACCCATTTTCACTGCTGCCGATTTCACAGCAGTTATCAGGATTTGTATGACAGAAGGATCAAATCTTTCCTCTAGTTTTCAATAAAGGCTAGTGTTACCTTCAAGCATTTTCTGCAGACTATTTCTCATGACATGGATGTTCTCAATGCCTATAAATTGGAACTTGATGTTGGAGTAGTTGTCTTCATTTTCATATCCCTTCCCTGTTGCTCTGTTTGCCATGGCGTTGAGCTGAAAAATATCAGTGAAAATTGGATGAAACCCAGGAGCAAACATTATTTTCAAAACAAAGCTCATGGTCTACTGCAGTAAATCAGAGCGATTTAAGTCAGGCACAAATAGGAAGCATTTATCACAGCGTCAACACAACGGGTTAGGAATCGGGGATCTGGTTGCAGCCTGTTGCAGGGCACTGGGGTGCTGAGGCTCTGACCTCTATTTCACACACTTCATTAGTGTGGTTATGAATAAAGCTTCATTAGTGAAGTTAGACCCAAAAATCCACAGCTTATGTAGGACTCCTCTGCAAGAGCATAGAGGTTTTAATTTGTTTTTAAAGGGCTCTTCTGATTTTATTTTTGATCAGCTTTATGTTCACTAGCAGAATATACCCAGGAGGTGGCAGTGTCATACCTGCCATGCCACTGTTTCATAGCGTATGTACACTGTAATGTTTCCCAAATGACTGCATTTTACTGCTCAGATCATCCAAAAGTTGATACAGCTTGGAATGCTGAAGCTTGGAATAATGAAAAGAGAGTTGGAGTAGTTTTTTCCTAAGTTTATAGTATCTTGGCTCTAGTTGTGTAAGACCACAAAAGATTTTAATTGGCAAAATTACCACAAATATTTTCATCTGCAATGCAGCACTGTCAAATATTTTGCTGTGCTTCAGCAAAAAATACATTCAACTGGAAGCTGGAGTTTTGTGAATCTGTTACTTGCTTCCTGGCATGAGAAAGTCACTAAATGCTTCTTTAGTTCATCTTTCCCAAGCATAAAATTAAGGGTGTTTTTAATTTTTATTTTTCCTCCTTTTGAAATTCTTGGGGGAAAACCAAAACTATCTTTCAAGCCCCTTATGCCAAATTTTGATCTCTGGGCTGAAAACTAGAGCTGATGGAAATGAATTAAGTACTTTTACTTTATTACTCTATTTTTTTATTATTTCCTATAGCAAAATCTCACTGTCCAACAGAAAAAAAAATTGTCTTCTTGCATAGTCCCCACTCTTCTATGAAATGCTCACTGTAAGGCTCAAAAGCCTGTGAACTTCCCAAAAAAATATGAAGGCTCCAAGAGTAACAAAGCAGCCCAGGTGGCAGAACCTTCATGCCTCCAAGCACTACGAACAGCTTCTGCTCAGGAAAGATTTAAGAATTAACAACGGATATTGCACATCCAGACTGGAGGGCATTAACAAAGCTTTTGGAGAGACCATATGTGTATCAGTTGGACAAAAAGGGACCCGTCTTCATTGCAGTGAGAGCCAATGCTCATGGAAACTCAAAACAAAGTATCTCTTAGGCATTGCCTAGGGACAAGAAGCTGTGCAGGTAACTCTGTTTCCAGTTTATTTACCAATATCAGAGGCAGTACTACTGATTTGCTGCTTCTATGGTTGCTTCTGAAACTCACAATAAGATACTTCAGCACTCAGCTAATGGTATCATAGGATATATAAGAATGTATCCCTTCCTGATCTCTTCCACCCCAAGCACACATGCTCCCAATATTCAATTTTAGTTTGGAGCCAGCTGCATGCAGTTGAGAAGGACTGATTGTCTACTGCCAACTTACCTCCAACTAAGATCATCAAGTCTAGCTTTTTTACGTCATATGTCAAAATAGGTTTCCATGGACCAAATTTGACCTCTTAACTTTCAGAGGAAGCAGATAAGGACTAAAAGGTTTTTATGCCATTATAATTTTATTTTAGATACATAAGCAAACAGACAGGTGAGACTGCTTTTATATTCTTTCATTCTGTCCAATTTAATACATGAAGATAGCGATTTTTTTCCCATCTTCAGACTTTCTAGCACATCCATTCCCATGAGCAGAACTTGGCAATAGGAATACATAGTCCCATTTGTGGGCCACGATGAGGAATTGAAACATTGCATGAATTTCATGATACAACCAAAGGAATCATACTCTAAGATATAGGCAAAAACCCAGCATTTTTCATTTACTCAAGTCTTGTGTAAAACTTCTTTTAATTTGTAGCATGCAATTCCGGAAAAAGCAGAAGCAAAAAAAAAAATTCTTATCAATTAGCACTCTGCTGATGTTTTGACTATTGATGAACAATAAAAAAAAGATACATCCTGTGAACAGCATGTCATTTAAGGACAGAGTCCTCAGTGTGACTTGCTAGAAAGATATAAATTATCTGCTGAATCCTAATATTTCTCTTTTGAAGTAGACATTAGTGTTCTAATATAAACAAAATGAAGCAGTATCTCTCTGCAATAGCATATAGCTTCAGGAAGAAAGATCTGTACCCATGAGTCTAAGCCACCACAAACCCCTGAAACCCTAAATGAAAAACATCTAGCCCCTAACTGTCCTTATCCTCCATATAGTAAATGCCATTAACTGTCTCTGCAGCAGAGCAATTTTACCACAGAAATACTTTGTTAAAAGACAATCTGAAATAGCCCTCTTTAAAAGTAAATAAATATAAGGTTAAATTTGCAAGGCTTTCTGACACTCATTTATTTTAAATATTGTCAGCTGCCAAACTTTGCAGCTGCCACAATATTTACTAACAAGTTTTCCACATCACCTACCAAAATTCCATCTGTTGTTTTTAAAGCAGTTGTTGCAAAGCTCTCTAAATTGTGCCTGTCTGCACTTAATCTCAGTGAATATGAGGAGACAAGGTCTGAAGGGAACAGACCTCACTTGCCAGGTTTCCTAGCATCTTCTTTAATGTGGAGGATAAACCAGTCATGTCTTGTTATAAAGAGTTATAGAACTCATTTGTTTTACTCATAAGCAGTAAGTTTATATAAGCTTCTTCTGTAAACACGTAGAGGAAGGAGAAAATTAAAAAAAAAAATACAGTAGCCTAAGTAAAGCTCTGCATATGGTCATCTGGTATATTTAAATGAAGTGGAAACAAAGCTTTCTTCCACAGACAAAGCTTTTGTTTTGAAGATTATCAAGAGCAATGAGGGGCAGCACATGAAGAGCATTTGGGAATGGTGAATTCACCAGCACATCAATATTCATCATCTTTGCAAGGAACCAGTTCTAATGAGAGAAGAGGCAGGTGGTTTTTAGCTTCTTAGAGCAATGGGAAACCTTGCACCAGACTCGGTAACTTACCTTTACATTTGTTAAAGGTTCCCTGGGTGATGCCACGAACAGCTTGCGCTGATATCTGTCACTTCCTACATGCTCTAGATTTATACATACATTAGGAGCTGCAAAATCAACTGTAACAGCTGTAACAAGACTGTATTGGGCACCTGGGATCACAGGAGCTTTAGAAAATCAGTCAATTCTTGCAGCACAGAGAGAGACAAGTAGGAATCTGTGAATACAAATTTCTTTACATCAAAACTTCCCCCCCCCACCCCGAGAAATTAAATGAAAACAAATAGTTTTCATCTGCTGACTGTCTCAGGAAGAAGCCAGTGTTGCTGGAAATATGCCATCATTCATGACTGAGAGAGACAATTTCACTGTCCGCTTAAAGTACAGGCTTTTTTCACTGTGCACAGGAGGTGTCTCACTAAAGTAATTCACCAGAAAATTCTACTGGATGGGACCTTCCTGTTATTACCTTGCAAAACATCATTAATAGCCAAGTCAGTAAGTGCTTAATTATAAATCCAATCAACAAGCACCCTCCTTAATTGGGGAAGAGTAGCAAGATCATCATCCAAGAAATGCTAAGCTATAAATATTATCACATACAGAAAACTTAAACAAGCATTATTTAGGCAGCCAGGTCTGTACTTCCTATGTGAAGCCTGCTCTGAACACAATCGTACCAATCATTTCCTAGTGCTCATCACAATTCATTTTGTTCAGGACCATGAGTAAGGTGGTGACATTCTCGTCTTCACAATAAGAGAGAGGGAACTGAAGGCCAAAGTAGTCACCAAATTACAAAGTGCAATGAGACATCCCAAGGTCGTGATTTTCTGGCTACTGCCTCATATTATGGCTGTGAACACTCAGCACTTTCCCACCAGCCACCAGGTCTTCAGTTAATCACGAGCCAGAGCGGTCCCTCATTTCTGCTCCAGCTCTGCCACATTTTCCTTCCTTGCTCCATTCCTCATGTTTCTCAGCTATAGCCACCTTGTCAGGCTCTGTCTCCTGATCGCAGGTTGCTGAAACAGCTTCCTTGTTCCTTTTCCTCAGGTCTTTGCTCTAATTTTTCCTTTTCCTATAGCTTATCCTATATCTACTAGCGATTTTGTGGAGGTTTGCCATTTTGGTTTCTTTTCTTCAGATTCTTTGGTAACTTCAGCAGGGAAGCTACTGATAGTGTAAGAAAGAACATTTCCCTGCTCCCACCTCCAGGCACTGAAGACTGTCTAGCCCTCATCACCTTGAGCTGTTTGCTGGCATGCCAAATTTGGACACAAGTTTTATTAGCTTCCAATCTCTCCTAGATCATTACTGAGTTTCTGTGTTTATGCACAGCATAATTTTTCTAAAGCTTTTACCTTGGCTGAAGATTTTAGTCATCTGTAAAGCTATGGCTTTGGAGATCACTATTTATCATATTTCAGATTCTCTCTCAAAAACACAACAGTGCTGGAGATATTGAAAGAAGTTCTCCTCAACTCTTTAGCCTGAGTAAATGTACTTTCCTTGGCACAGGTTGTTGAAATTTTCCCACTTGCAGGAGAGAAAATTGAAGTATAAGCACGCAGAGGTTTGCAACATTACAAGCAACTGTAAATACAGTTTTATAATGGGAATTATTTTTCACTAACCTCATCGGTAATATAGTTACTGATAGCTCCTCTGTGTATAGAAACATTTACTATTACAAGCTATTTACTTTTCTGTATCTTAACATTTTGAACAAAAAGAGGAAAGCTCAGTGTAAAGAAAAAAAATTCTAAGAGAAAAAATGCAGGCAAGGTTGCTAGTTAAGTTTCCCCTGATAAATCCTGATTTACCCATGGAGTTACACAGGTGCAACTAAGATCAGAAGTATGGTAAGTCATTTGGGTTGTGCATTTTCCCTAATGTATTCAGCCCAGGTTCAGTCTTGCTATATGCAAAAAATGTAATGTACTTACTTTGGGACGAGTGTCAACAACGTATAGGAAATCACTTCCTGGATTCGCTTTTCTAATGGCCTGGAGCATCTGTTCATCCTCAAGGCATCGAGCACTAAAGCCAGATAAAGGCTGGCTGCTTCTACATATGGATGCCTGCACAAAAACAGACAAACAACAAAAATAATCAACATAGTTATTAAGCAGAAATTATTTATCATCCAGAAGCATATACAAAACCAGCTCATTAGATGTTTCCACAGATGTACAGTTACGTGGAAAGGGCAGAATAGTAAAATGAATTACATGTTAGTTAACAAATTCATTTTTAAAAGGCAAGGAAATATTAAAATAATACAAACCCATTGGCCCAGGTCTAGACTTGAATCCAGGTTTTAGAGCTATTTTAAATATAGTATTTCCCTAACGTAGAGTAACTTGTGAAAGGTAGTCTCTAGAGGATGTGATGAGTACAGCATTGCAATCCCAAGAACACCGATATGGCATGAAGAATGGGTCCTTTTGCACTGTCACTCACACGTACCAGTTATGATTCCAATTACACTCAACTTACATCAATGCATGCTTTACTAAGCAGCCTGAGACACCATGAGCCCAGGAAACAAAAATGTGTAACATGCATTTGGATCACTGATGGTGGTTTGTTTTTAGCACTGCCTCTGGAGAAAGACCTTACTGCAGGGGAAGTGGGTCAGGCAGCCTGACTCCTGGCGTGAAGTTATTAACCAGAGCTGGTGAAGAAGGCAAGAGTTTCTCCCCAGACCCATCAGGATCAGACCTCCCCATGAAACTGGGAAAGAAGGAACAGAATGTGAAAAGGGTGAGCAGGGACGGTTTTATTTCCACTAGGCCTCAGGTAGATTTGTAGAGGGGAAGGGGATAACACATGCACTTTCTAAGCACTGAATATAAGCATGAAGAGAATCTGCCTGCTGAAGGTCGTGACCCATGCAGACTGCCGTACAGATTATTTATTACTGTGTGAAGGGACATGGTCGTTTTCAGCCAAGTCTTTGAACTAGCAGTAGTTAATCAGTAAAATGTGGATCTTTAATACAGAAACCCTGAATTGTGTGAGAGCCTGTTCATACTTTATTTAAAGTTTTTGCAAACAGATTATTAGTTACCTAAAGTCTTGGCTGCTGATCAGCGCACATTCCAGTGATTTCATATATGCTTATACCTGCTTTGCATGAAGCAAATGGTACATATTAATGTGGCCACAGCCTGTCATTTTAATAGAAGGAAGACATTTCTGTCTCCTCCATAATGTACCATAGACAAGGCAGATATGGCCCTCAAGATTAAGGTTGAAGTTAGGGGTTTGGGTGAAGGTTAGGATTCAGGAAAGTTTGGGCTGGAGCCCATTACATTATATTATCCTGGGGACCCAAAAGGCTGGCACCAGTATAAGAGAATGGCTTGTCTGCCAAGTTAGGCTTGGGGTTTAGATCATGTTTAGCCCCATCTTCAGAAACAGCTGCACTGCCAGTACTGCAAAATTGGGAAGATAAGTTGACCTAGTGACAGTTAGATATCATAAGTGGGAATCATTACCCATGATATCCATGGAGAGATCACGTCCTGCTGACCCAGGCTGATTTCTTAAGAAGAACACATGTAAAATTTCTTGGGCTATGTTTAAGAGTAGGGCAAGTGATGAAGCCATGTTTTGCTATTGCACAGGCTCAACAGATAGCTCCAGTTTGATCTTATCATATTCACCCAGATCCTGTAAGATGCAGTATCATTGAATTTGTCAGTATCAAAGAGCTATGGGAAAGTTCTGGGTGTGAAAGACTGAATGAGTGGTACCTGTCTCCCTTGCATGCTGCAGACCTCTTCCCAACTTGCTGTTACCATAGCTGTTCAATGTCTACCATCACAAATGCTACCCCAATCCTGCCCGTTACTCTATTAGCTGGCAACTCATGCCAACCTCCAAACTCACAAGGAGGTATTTCCTCCAACATTCCCAACCCTTTTCCTAGTCCTTTGAACCACAAGGGATCCAGGAGTAAACACAATGCTGCAAGGGATCCAGGAGTAAACACAATGCTGCAAGTCCTGGCGGTCTGAACCTTAACCTGAACTCCAGCTACCACAGGGAAAACATTCAGGCTAAAACTATGAAAATCATCCAAACTGTATCGTTATATATTGGAATCTAGCTGATCCCTGAGACCTTTTCTTTCACTGACATTTGGAAATGTCCACGTGTTCTGAATCCTAGATATCTATATTTGGACTTAGTTGATTATGCAAAGTGATTAACTTAATTTTGGCCTTAACAAAATATTAAAGATAATATGCAATTTATGCAGAGACTGTATTTGCTATTTAAATCTTCCTACCCTCCTGTTTTGTGGTTAAATTAATGGATCTTTATGGAAGTAGAATTCTTATAAAATAGGGAGGAGTCAAAATAATGTCTCATTCCTTTCTTCAGAAGCTGAAACCCAAGGTAGAGGCCACTGATTTCCATGGAGACTGTAACTTATGATTCCTGCTTGTGACATCCTATGGAACCATCTCCCACCCTACAGGGCAAACTGTCCGGACGCCCTGTAATCCCACACTAGCTCTGTCTCTTGGGAAGCCCTGTCCATCTCATGTTCCAGCACTAGGGAAGACCTCTCAATGCAATTGCCAGTCTGGAGCTGCAACAGGAGGAGATATTAGACACACAGATCCTTTGTGAGTACAAAGGGAACACCATCCTCCTAACTGGTAATGGCAGCTGAGCCAAGCCAGTCCCTAGGGCACTGGGACACAAGTGTAAAAACACCTGGTCCAGAGGATCCTTCAGTCCAAGGGTCTCTCAGCTGCGAGAAAAATAAATGCAAATAGTCTAGGTACAGGTTTTTTTCCAATGATTACAGACAAGTGAGACAGTTCCTCACTCAGCCCTCAGAATATCTGCCATGGAGAGGAGAACATGGCATTTCTCGCTCTTATGGACACAGAGAGTCTCTTCACCAAAGCCAGGACTTGCTCAGCCAAAACTTGGTAGCATTTTCATCCATCCTTTTTGGGTCTATTCACAGATCTTTTCTTGAAAGGCTATTCTTGATTCTCTAATTGCTGCAAGTATAGTTTTTTTTCCCCTCAACTTGCTCTCAGGCTGTGACTACCAGATCCTAAATCGCTCTGTTCTCCTCTCAGTTACCTGCTAAGCTGCCTGCTACTGGCTTTCACTCTTCTGCCACCCATGTTTCAGGAGCTCTCTTACTACTCCACTTCTTTGTGATACAGGGATTGCATTTTTTTGTGTTAGCTGGATGATGAAGCTGGGTTTAAATGACTGCATTAAATGCCCGTTAATGAAATAACCATAATTCCAGCGTGTGCCCATATGCACAAACCACACTAAGCAGACTACATTAACCACCTTTTATTTTTTTTATAATCACTGATTTGTTCTTGTGAAAGCTTACTAGAAGAATTATGAAAGCAAGGCCAAAATAAGCAAACCCTTCAAATCTACAAATTCACACTCACATTGTTATCCTTGCAGTAGTAGGAAAGAGCTGGGAAACGCCTTCGGCTCCGAAATTTAGAGCTTCCCACTATGATGTGTGCAGTCGCAGACTTTGGTACATACACTTCTGTAGGATAGGAGTCACAGACCTGTGAAAGGAAACTCTCCTTATTTTGTCCACAAAATATTAGTTACATTAGCCATCTCCACAGCAAAAACAAAATACCAAGGAACTCTAATTTCAGGGAATATTCCATCATTATTGTATACACATCACTAACATTTCTCAAAACAGTCTTTTGAAGCTGAAAAGCATTAATTTTAATTTACAGCTGTCAAAACGGAAGCAGAAGGGTTGAAGGGCTGTATTTCCAAATGTTAATTCATGCCTTGTTGAGAACAGACAGGTATAACATACATTCATAGATTCATGATTCATGATTATGTACAGCAAGGTTTTATTTGCAACTGCTGTTTCTTCTGCAGCAGAATTTGAAAGTAAGGATGGGAGTGGATAAAGGTCTCAAACACCCCTCTGTTATAATGGGAGGAAACTACAGAGCCAGATTTTACAGCAAATCTGATAATAAAAAAAAATAATGACAACAATAGGAATCTGGAGAAAAGAAATTTATCCATATGAAATGAGGATACCAAAAGGCAAGCAGCCCTGACAATACCTACCACTTCTGAGAGTAACCCAATGAGCCTACAAAAAAGCCCAGAAGTTCTTCTATAGACAAGTGGGACCACAAATGGGGTCTTGGTCTAATTTTCTTTTCCTGATACTGCCTGTGGCATTCTGGCTGGGGTCAAAAGTATATCCAGTATCTCCCTGACACTTTCTGAGATCACTAAAGGAGTTAGGATACCCAGGAAGAAATTAGGTTCTGAGAGAGTCAGAGATATGTAATGAAGGAGAAAGAAAAGGAAGGGCTTGTGGTTACAGATGCTGCTGTGGTGAACTGGGTTTTATTCATTATGACATTTTTTCCTACACTTTATCTTAAAATAGGTCAAACATTTTTTTTCTGCTTGTTTTAACATAAAGAAAACAAACCCTGACAACATACTCAGTCTTCTCTGAGAACTCCACGGGCCTTCCTTACCATGGATATGCTCCAGCAACTGAGCCAATAGAGTACATGGACAAACGTCCTTCAAAAATACTTTTTTTATTATTTCTCACAATTAATTAACATTCTAGGGACTTCAATTGTGCAAGACTGAACTAGACAGGACAGCAGGCAGCTAGAAAGATATATGACCTGTCAGATGACTCAGAAAACACTAACAGTCAATCACAGTGGCTTCAAAAGGATTGTGAGGATAGCCAGTGAGGAAAAAATATTGCCAGATTCACTATTTCCAATAATTTTTTCTTAAAATGACTGTGTAGTAATTTTATATAACCTTCCATGTCAGGAAAATGCTCATTCAGACACATAACATTAGGTATGATTTAAACTTCTCCCCAGACAGCCAAGCACTAATGTTTGAAACACTGTGGACATGTTTTCTGTGCTTCATATCCACATGTGTTAAATGAAGAGACATCCTTTCTCCCACGTTCTCTGTGCCAAGAGTGGAAGTAAGCCACCTTATGTGTGTTTACAGCACTGAGCACAATGGGATCCTGCAGCTAATCCTTATGGTAGTCCCCAGTCAGACTGTTGATTTACTTTACAGACAGCCTCTGTAACAGAAAAATCAGCAACTCACTCCGTAGTCTCTGTTTACATCACTAATCTGCCAACAGTTGTTTGGAATACCCATCCGATTATATTCTTCATTGAGGTCCACAAGCTTCCAGCCTTGTTCTCGTTCTTCTTTATCTAATTTTGGATTGAATGAGAAACAATACAGCTCTTCGTATTTAACTGGAAAAAAAAAAAAAAAAGCAAACAAAGAAAATCAGTAAAACACTTCAGATTTCTCATCCTGAAATCACACTTCAAAGCCAACATTTGATATTGTCCTTTAGATAGTTTCTCTTTTAAAACAGTGTGCTTTGCTAGACAAAAGCACATATCCTGGCTTATAACTATTTTCAAGTACACTTTGAAAGTACTGTGCTGTTTTGTTACTTGTATATGTTGCAATATATGTGCCTTATTAGTAATGCCACTTAAAATATACTGTTCTGCTAGACCTCTTCTCTACTGAACTGTAAAAGCCTCCCCTAGCACAAAGACAAAATGTAAATGGTAATATGCTTTCATCCAAAGAAAACTAAAGTCAGCGGCAGAAAAAGCACTTGTTCAGCAGAATTTGCTGGCCTGAGGTAGCTCAGAAGTCCCGTATTGACTTAACATCTGTCCTGTGGCAAATACAAAAGCTCTGAACAATGGACTATGCAGCACAATCTTCCAAAAATGAACTAACTCAGAAGTCTTTGTCCCTAAATAGGGAAGTTTCCACTGACTTGAAGAAATTTTAGTTTTGTGGACTGCAAAATTCTGTCCTTGAATTATTAGCAAAAGCACTCATGATACAGATGTTGTAATAGTGTTAAAACAGCATATGTCACATCATTCATTTCATTATGACCATGAACTCATTTTAAGTAGCCAATCCACCTGTCACCCTTGGTCAAGGACCATATAACAAACTGCTGATGCCAGAGGTTTAAACTTTTTTTAGGAGCATATCTGTGTTTATGTTAATAAATGTCTTAATTCTGGTGACCAATAGCAGCCAGACACCATTGCCAGTAAATACCAACTGTCACTGACATGAATAACTATTCAGCATACAGATTGAAATTAATGTTCTCATTGATACTTAAGATGTTCTTACATCACGGGGGTATGTTTCATCCTGTTGCTTTAAGTTCCTTAAAACTTTCTGACCAACAGAAAACTTTAACTTTAGAACTGAAGCAAAGTAAATCACAAGTTGAGTCCTCTCTGATTTCATAGTTCTCCACTGATACAGGTGCTTCACAGTGTAATTTTAACAAGAGCAGTGAATTAAAATACTACACTTTCTTTTCTAATAGTCTATACCCAATAAGCAGGGTCTTAAAACACTACCGTAAGGAACTTTTAGATATGAAAATAACAACAACAAATCCAAATACAATATTAATAATAATAAGGCTTACATGTTTTTCAATAGAAAGTCCTTATTTTGTTTACTTCTTTTAAAGGTGTAATTTCAGTTATATTTAGCTTTTTAAACTTTCAGTTAATTGATTGTATTATGCACACACAAAAGTATGACCATAAGGAAAGAACACATCATGTTAACTCTGTCAGGAAGTTACTGAAAGTCAACAAAGTCAGGAGTAAAGAGAAAGAAAAGAACAATTTGCACACTATCTAGCAGGTCCAACTCTGTATTCTCTGATTTCAAACTTCTGTCATGACACAGATTAGGAGACAGTCTGTTTTATTTCTTATCTGCTAACATTAAGTTTTAGAATAATCCATAAAACCAATCTGAGGTCATTTTAATAAAGTGCTTCTGGTAGCAATCTGGGGTCTTGTTTTTACTGCTTTGCTGTCAGAACATCCGGATTTTTGTTCCAACTGGACCTTCTGTTCACAGACACATGGGAAGTCTTTAAAAATCCACTGATTAAAATATATACAGTTTATTTATAACAAAAGTCTGACTCAGTGTTACAAGTATTATTACATTATGGTATTTATAGGTGGTAACAAAAATGTTAAAGTAGTAATAGTCAGTGTCTTAAAGCTCAGTAGCACAATCCTGCTGTTACACCTGTAATAACGCTTATGGTCAGCTTGTTTCACT
Source organism: Pterocles gutturalis (assembly GCF_000699245.1). Classification (NCBI taxonomy): domain Eukaryota; kingdom Metazoa; phylum Chordata; class Aves; order Pterocliformes; family Pteroclidae; genus Pterocles; species Pterocles gutturalis. Next base: position 39,226 of record NW_010134675.1, read on the forward strand.
AAATGGGTTAATTAAGCAAAAGGGCCAAATTCTGTTGACATCTTGACCTTATTAAAATGCTATTAAGAGCTGGCAAGAAAAAAATCGAACATAAATTTACTCCTTTAGTGTGACTAGGACACCAGATAACTAGAATATACTAAGCCGGTACACAAGATGGGTTTTACTCAGGTTCAGCGATGGTGGAATGAATGGCAGAGAATGAAAAATAGAGCCTGAATGAGTCAAATATTCTCCTCATGGAGAAAACAGTACCTTAAGATGTTGAGTATTACCTGAAGAAAGTACAGCTTTGTGCCCAGACAAAAAGACACAGCAGAGCACTGTCGGAGTACATTTGTCTCACGTTGCAATTGGAGCCTTCTGACTTCAAGAAGGCAAAATTTTATCCTGCCTCACACAAAGACCAGATATTTTGCTGGAGAAAGAAAACTACTGTGCAGCTGAACTGTGCAAAGAGCTAATTTTATGGTGCTCTTATTGCATCTTCTTCATTTGAACCTTCTTGTCCATTGCAGTCTGCCACTGAACTTGTATTCAGGGTCCATAGCTATTCTTCCCTTTGTCACTCCGTATGTCTGTATCAAAGTGTCCTGTTCTGGTGCACAGCAGCATGCACACCTTCTCCTGGCTCCAAGGAAAGAGCATTACAGAATCGCATGCCTTCCAGCGTGCATGAACACATACTTGCAGCTGCAGCCCATGGAATTAATCCAGGTTTACATCAGAAGAACCACTGGCTGAATTAGTCTCATTGTTTTTAAATTTCTCCGACTACTTTCATCTTGCATCACCTAGCATACCAAGTTACATCTGCTGCAGTTGCATATTACTACTACTACTACTATCCTAAATATAGAAGGTACTTTGTAAAGTTCAGTAGCTGTGTTGGCTGGATGTGTAATTTTTTCCCCCTCTACACAGTAGATCGTAGAATAGAATCATAGAACCATTTAGGCTGGAAAAGACCCTTAAGATCATCAAGTCCAACCATAAACCTAACGCTACCAAGTCCACTGTAAGATAAAACTGGTGTTCTCCTAGCAAGATAAAAATTAAATCCAATGTTTTCAGTTTTGTACAGACTGTGGTAAATGTTTTATTTGCATACTGTCAAAGTAATAGTAAAGAACAGCAGCTGGTGTTGTATTTCTATAGCTATCATTTAAAACCAACAGTCCAGAAGCCTTGTCAGCTGGTTCTTAGGAGAGCAGCTAAAACACAGAGGATCAGATGTTGGACTTTGCTGCAATATTTGCATTTTCTTTGAAGAGAGGAAAGGTTTCAAAAGGAATTTGATCTTAATTCAGAAATTCAAAAAGGGCAGATTCAAATCCTAGGTAATAATAGGCACAGGCAGGCCAGTGGAATAAATCAACTACTTGCTGCAAAAGCTTTCACTGACTTTAAGACATTTGTGCACAGCACAGAAAGACCTTGACATGACCACTAATTATATTGTAAGTTTTTTGTCACAGCAAAAAAATCCCTGGATTTAGAAACTTGACAGCATTGTCCTGAATTCACCCCTACACAAGGCATCCAGTAAAACCCAGTTACATATAAAATAGCATTATAATGTATTTTATGGCTAGTGATAGCCTAGAGTACCATTTTCAACAAAACTCCATGACATACTTTATGGAATGAACTACTTGTTATAATGTGCTTTCTTCATTGCTCCATAAGTGATTATTTTAATATACTTGTCTGCTCAGAGACCTTTTCTCTCATAACACATCTCTAATGAAGCCTTTTTTCTTAACCTGCAAAGGACAAAGATGCACAACTACATTTCTTCCATTATATTCTTCCTCTTCAGGGTGAGGAATGACTTTTGTGCCAGTTTCTTTCTCATACCTGGTCGTGCCAGACGTATCAGAGATATGTAAACATCATGGCAGTCTCGTTCCTGAGGGATGACCAGCTGGATGACCTGGAAGTTCTTGCAGCGGATGAGCAACAGGCAACCAGTGGCAGTGGTGGCCTGCTTCTCAACAGAGGAAATTTGGCTGTGAAGAACCTGCGAGGGAATTGAAAATGGTTATGCCAAGTGATTCAAATCTTTAGAAAGAAAAATAATTATTTATAACAACTATGTGCCAGGGCAGGCACAGTAGCTTCCACTATTGTTTCAGAAAATCCTCACACTCCTCCTCTTGTACTTTTGTTCCAGTCTTCAGCTTCAGGCTCAAGCAGTGCCTGATACGTCACCTACAGACAAAGAAGCACTTCTGGAGTGTTTTGGCTGCTCAAACATTAGCCTGGTCACGCTATCCAGAGCTTTTTGTTTGTTTGCTTTAGTGTAAGCTAGCGGTTGTCAGAAAATGAGCTCTTTTCATCTATCCGCACAGTGAAAAGGAGAACCAGCATCAGTTAGATAAGGCTAAAATATTGGGCCTCCTCACTGGCAAAATGGTAGTCGTCATATAATCTGAAATACTGCATCAGATGAGATTAAACATTATAATAAAAATCAGGAGGGGAATAGTGGGACCAAAAGAGGACTGAGTTAATAATTAGTACAAAAATGGACAAAGAATTCATAATTAAGCTACATAAATGACTCTCAAATGGTATGGCACTAGAGCTATATCTGTACCTATATACATACATACAATGTATGTTATCAATCCATCAAAATAGATAACTTGAAATACTACATTATGCAAAAAAAAAAAAAAAAAAAAAAAAAACCAAAAGCAACAAACAAATAAAACCCCCCCAAAAAAACAAACCAAAAAAATCACTGATCCGGCACAAGCAGTCAGGGAGAGAGTGAAGAGCTGACTGAGCCACAGTAGTAATTCACTTCTCCTCAGCTCTCACTGGACAATAGGACTAACCCTGTAGTTTACAGCAGCTGTTCCTCAGTCAGTCACATCCAGTATTCATATGGTGAAGGTCCTTCTACTCCTCTTACTGTGTTGCAATAGCCAGAATCCACTGAAAATTTTCAAAAATTACCAGGCTGGAACTTCACATGCTCTGAAGTTATGAAAACATCCATATGAACTAATTTACTATGTTTAAACTGTTTTGCAAGTTATTTTCAAATTATCATCAATAAAGTGTCACGGACTTACAGCTAACTGAAAAAACAAAAATTTATACCCAGGTTTCTTTACGAGTTTCAGAACCATTCTCCACAAATATGACATGGGTAGCTGTTAAATACAAGGTTCCCACTGCAGCTTTTCTTGAAGATAAACGATCAAGTAACCGAACATTTTCCACCTATACAAAGAAATGACAGAGAAAAAAAAAAAGAAATAAGTAGGCTATGACAATCTGATTTTTAATAACACAGAGATTCCAGATTAGATTGACACAAACTTCCTAAAATGCTCTCAGAGATGGGATGTAGCCACGTAGTCTCAAAATTTTGCAGAAATAATTCCACTGCAATCACACCAGAAACAGAATTATGCCAGCACCTAAGAATTACATGTTTACAATGTGCATTCCAAATGCATTGTTCTATTTTAAAAATAGGAATAAAGAAATCCTTAAAACCAAAATAAGCCAGTTTGGTAGCAAAATGCTTAAAATCTAACAATTAGTAAAACCAAGTCTTCTCCCTCAAGGCCAGTTATAATCTGCTTTAAACAAAAATAAAACAGCCAGAATGCATGGATAAAGTCTTTTCCCAGGACCATCTACTTCAGAGGTCATGTATTGGGGTGAGGAGGAATGGAAGAAACCCAGCATTAACCCAGTAAGCATTCAAAAGTAAGCAAAAGAGGAGATAAAGAAGAGCAGAGATGATACAAAAGATATAGGCAGTGCCCCTCTAAGAGGAACCCACAAATAACAACAATAAAAATTAGGTTTGTCTGGATAAAAAAGGTACCTACACTGCAGTCCAGTCAATGAGGGCTCTGCTGCACAGGCACTGATCTCGCACAAGGTGGTCATCACCCCCAACTGGGGTAGGTTAGGCCATGACACACAAGCAAAACAGACACCCCCACAGCGGGGCAGGGGCTGAGGGTGAATTTCCAGGCCTCCTAGTCACATCCACTCCCCACTCAAAGCCCCGTGACTGAATAAAGCTCTTGTTTGTGTTTGTTGGGGTTTTTTTCAATATAGAGCTACAAATAAAATAAAGGTTGGATCTGAATAAAGAGGAACAGCTGCAGTAAGAACTGTGCGGTAAGTCACATTTCATTAAAGCAAATACAATGGTTTCATGGGGTGAAATCAGAGGCGCGCCTGGCCCTGCAGTTTGTCTCTCAGAGCAGACAATTGCAGTAGCTGAGGGAAGAGTACAAGAGGCAAGTGCGTGCTGATGCTCCCTCAGGATGTTATCCCAGCTTCTAAAAAGCAGCAGCTCCAGAGGCTTCCTGAGCTGAGGTCATAGTTTTTAATAGCCCTAACTGAATCTTAATTCCATGAATTTTGTTAAGTAACATTTTGAATCCCTGTAACCTATTGGCACCCACAGCACCCCGTAAGAGTGAACTTCACATTTCAGCTATGCATTGTACAAAAAAAACCCTTCTTGCTTGTTTTGAACATGTCACTAACAGCAGGTACACTGTGCAGTGTGCACAATGTGTGCAGTGAACAATTTGGTAAACGGGGAATGTCATTCCGCATTTACTTTCTCTGTGCTGCACGTACTGCTGCAGATCCTTCCCTTCATCCTCGTGTTCCCAGACTGAAGAGCCCAATTTCATGTAGTTGTGACCTTTATGAAAGCTACTCCAGACAAGTTCTTCCACATTCCTGATTATCCTACGAGAGGTCTGTTTCCTGAGAAGAGGCCAAAAATGCAAACAAAATTCAAGATACAATAGGTTTGTGTAGCGGAATGGTGATGTTTGCTGTGTTGTGCTCTACTCAATTTTTTAAAGTTTTTGAACATTGCTTGCTTTTTTTGTCCTCTGATGAACACAGTGGGGTTTCTATTTATTTTTTTTTTTAAGAACAAGCAATTGTAGCTCCAAGTCATGTCTCTACACGTAAGTTAAGACCTAGCCCCATGTGTATTAGCTTGTATTTATTAATGATTAATTTTGTCAATCAGTATCATGAGACACCGCTGCAAACCCCTGCAGCAATCTTACATTTCTCCTACCCTGAGTAATGTCCCTACTGTCAGTGAACTATCAGATGCCATATCTGGTATCTCCTCCCCTCCTTGTATCTTTCAAAACATTTGTAAGTTGAACACCACAGGCTCTTACAGATTTTTTTGCTTTCTAGTGATGAGAATCATAGAATCATAGAATCATAGAATCATAGAATCATAGAATGGTATGGGTTGAAAAGGACCATAGTGATCATCTAGTTTCAACCCCCCCGCCATATGCAGGGCCGCCAACCACTAGACCAGGCTGCTCAGAGCCACATCCAGCCTGGCCTTGAATGCCTCCAGGGATGGGGCATCCACGACCTCCCTGGGCAACCTGTTCCAGTGTGCCACCACCCTTTGAGTAAAAAACTTTCTCCTAATCTCTAACCTGAGTTCCCTCCATTGCAAAAATGGACAATATATTCTTACTATTTCCTTCTTATTTTTTTATTGGTTATTACTAAGAGGCCTGTATATCTTATTCTATGACACTTAAGTTTCTTTAAGAGCCTTTGATGAAGGACATGCTCAGATGAGTCTGGAAGACCAACTAGCTTCTATCAAATGGATCACCCTTGTCCATATGCTCTTGTTACTTTTTCAAATAAATTTTAGAGATTATGGGTTCCTCTATGAAAGCTATGCTAATTCTTTCCCTTCTTATCATACCTATCCATAAATCTAATTATTTGGAAGGGGGCCTAGGGAGTATTGAAATCCTACCAATTTCTCAGATTAGGTCTTGTATTTGTCAAATCCATTTTTTTTTAGAATGGGAAACTTAAGCATTAAACCATCATTACTGGTTTGACAGTTTTGTACTTTAGTTCTTTTCACTTGCATGGATACCATCTGGTCCTTGTAATCTTTTGTTGCTCATTGTTGCCAATTTCTTCTGAAATCTCTTCTTATAGTACTTTTATTGGTGTCAAATCCTCTGCTGTGTTCTTGACAGAGAAATATGCCAGAATGGACATGTCCCTAAATACCTTTCCTACTTTGATCATTTACTAGTCCTGTAGATCTTCTGTCAGGTTTTTACCTACCTAAAGACAGCTTGGCTTTTCTAGTACTTTTTATCAAGTTGTCCTTCAAAATCTCTTCTGGCCTGCCTTATTTTCTTTACAAGTTTAGCTTGTTTATGCTTTATTTTCCTCATTTAGGCACAATTTCAACTTGAAGAAAGCCTTTTACCTCTAATAAGAGAAGTCATTTTAATAAGAGTCATCCTTGTACTCCTTCACCCTACTGTTTAGCTATGCAAACCTTTTTTTTGGTCTTTTAAAGCCTTTTTCTGGAAATTGGCTTGCAGTGAGCTCCCATATTTAAACAATCTTCATGACTCCTATAAACATTTTAAGTTTTGGCTCTCTTTCTTTTTAAGCAGTTTTCACATTTTTATGTAGTTTCCTCTTTGAAGTTAAACATTGCCATGGGAGGTTTTTTTCCCCTTCTTTGCTATTTCAAGAATACTGCATTTAAGTACATTAGTTGCTGTCACACAGAGGTTCTAGTTGTATTTTGAACCAGGTCTTTTTGTCACTGTCTAAGACCAAGTCCTAGAATTATTTAGAATTACTGAGAATTAATTATATTTTCTCAAAATAAACAAATAGCCTCCGTATAAGCAATCATTTGAAAAACCTAAAATTTTACTCAGAAACACACCCCCCCAGCTCATTTACCCAATCTCAATTTGGCAAATCATGTTTCCCACTGTTATTGCATTTCCCGTCTCCATGCCTTGCTTAATCTTGTTTAGGTTGTCACCAGCAATGCCACAATTTAGGTAGGACTGGCGGTACTACACTGCGAATACTGTGCTGCAGTCCTGTAGTGCTACAGTTCTACTTTTCCTATTTAACCTTGTATCTTCAGTCTGTAGGGACTCTTTACTTTTGTGACACAGTTATCTATGAGATTTGGCTCTGTTTACTTCAAGACAAAAAAAAATCTCCTTTTTGACAGGCATGACTTTACCTGTCTTTCCCATGTAATTTGTCAGGGAAATGTTTGTCACATTGATTATTTTTCTTCCACTAAATTTTGAATGTGCCTATTTCATCAACATTCTCATTTAAAACCAGAAACTTTAGTTTCAACTTTTGTTTTTCCAGACTTCTAATATTTGTACTGAAACATATACATATTTGGTCCAATTGTCTATGTTTCTTTGCTCTGGTTAAGTGGAAGTTTTGGCAATTTCTATTTATTTGCAAATACAGAATTTTTTATACTGACAATGTTTTGTGACACAGCACAGCATCCAAAATATCACACATTTTCTGCATTCTAACAAGAGCTTCTCAGTTTTTCAGTACTTCAGCGTGGATAAGTACAATTCAGAATGAGCTCTCCTACCAGGCTAAGCAAGGAAAAAGTACTGCTTGTGAGATGATGCACCGGACTGAGTTTTTAGTTATCCCATATTTCTGCTGATCTCAAATAGTACAATAAGAGTCAGTTAAAATTAGCGAGAACCTCAATACTTGGCTCAATAAAAATTAGCATGATTCGTTGATTAACCTTGCCTATTTCTCACATGATATATGTCAATCTGTGATTGTAGTATGAGAAAAATAAAGCAGGTTTACTAATAACTTACCTCATGAACCACCTTATCATAGCTAACATAATTTCCAAAGGGAAAGGGAACTACTTGTCTAAACTCTACCTGGATTCAAATGCACAGTTCTGATTTATAGAGAGTAAGTGGTATGACATACTCAGGTAAGGCAGTAAGAAGTGGTAAGGGACTCTAAACTCTTAGAAGCTTGTTCTAAAAACTCTCAGCATAACCTTCTGCATGGATTTACACGGTTTTCATCTGAGCTCCATCTGTGTTTCTTCTGCCTAGTTTCCAGTTACTCAAACTTTATGAAAAAAGCAGTATACTTCACCCATGGAGAAGGGAAAAAGTAAAATAGAGCTAGCCTCAATGTTAGATTTCATTCTGCTGATCAAAGCATTCAGTGAAGGAGCCTTCTTTCTTCTTCTCCTCCCTTCCAATCAGGAAAAGAAAGCCAGGTCAAAGAGTGTCTTTAAATGGTCTAGAGGGAATGGGAATGTATTCATTTCCACTCAAGAAGAACACACGTTGCAATAGAGCTTTGAAAGAAGCTGAGTTTTTCTATCTAAAAAGTAGCAGCATGTGGAGAAATCAGCATTAATAGCAAAAAAAAAATTAATATCAGAAAGAGACACAGTGGTAATTTATCTCCTACTTTTTCTCCAAAAAGTGCTCCATTTTTCATCAAAAATACTGGAGATTTTATTGGAGAACCTAAGAAATCATGTATGTACTGACACAGGAAAAAGCATACCCACCACACACATGTGCTTTACCTAAAATGAACAGCTCATGAGAGAGACAAGATCAGAAGATACCAGGTAAAGAACAAAAAAGAGCAAAAACAGCCTGCAAAGCTGAAAGCTAGAAGAGCTGAAGGACCAAAAAGAAAGCATTAGCCAAGCCAGTCTGGAGAGTGGCATCTAAGTAAAAACTTCAATAATTTATTTGAAGCTGTTACTCCCATCATTTCTTTTTGCCTGATGACTGCGGTTGTCTAGGCTTAAAGAAAAGACTGCCAAGAAATTCATTTCAATGATTACAGCCCCTTACATGGGGATAAATAAAGTTGGCCAGAAACTCTATTTTCAATGCAATACAGATGACAGAAAAAATGAGGCAAAAATAGAAGTTAAAGGGAACACAGATTAAGAACAAATGGAAGGCAGTTTTTACTCACAGAATAAACATGACAAATGACTTACGAACAAGGTTGCCAGGAGGTCATTCAAGAAAAAAATGTCAAATTAGGGAAAAGCATGGGTCAAATCTTTATTCAGGCACAGCTCCCCCCAGTTTCAATGGGACTCCCACCTAAGAAAGAATGGCAAAGATATGACCCTGAAAGTGTTCAGAAAAGTTGGCATGCCAAAATGTTATTCCTGAGAATATCCATGTGCCCTAACATGTTTTCATTTTTAGTAGACATTAATTCTTGAATAAGCTCTGATTACATGGCCTATTTTTAAATGATTCTTGAATATGCCACCTTCATTCTCATTTCAAAAATATGGCAGCACTATAAAAAAATGCAGAAGTTAACGTTACTTTTTCATGCTGTTCATAACTCCACATGGGAAAGCTCTTTTAGATAAATGCAGGATCAGTTCTGACTTTGGACTCAGACTTGAACAGGGAAAAGAGAGAGAAGCAAAGCTGTACAGCAGAATGGTCAGACTGGAAAAAACCATGCCATGGAGCAAAACCTCAGTCCCATGCCTCTCTACATTGCTTTGCTTCCCGACACAACAACATTTGTGTAGAGCAGGGAGATGCTATACTCCACAAAATGGTCTCTGCTGCAGGATTTTCAAATAAAACGAAATTTTGAATTAGGAAAAACCATTTCAAAGAGTTGCATTCTCACTACATAAGTTTTCCGTCTGTGTGTTTGCTTCCCGTTAGCTAACCTGAAAGTAGAAGACACTTGAAATGCCAGTTCTGCCATGGTAATAACAGAGCTGCCCATTATAATTATCACTGTGCATCAGGAAGGAGAACACAAGCGAAAAAAACTATCTGTCAGCCAACAAAATAGCTCTGCTCCCACGTATCACCTAGTTCTCCCTGCTCCTTTAGGAGGAACCATTACTAATTCCTCTAATTCCTTATCACAAAAAAGGATCCAGCCAGGAGAAAGCTGCTAATTAAAGGTAAGCAGGGAATGTCCCAGCTCAGGCCACATCCTCAGGAGCTTCTCCTTTTTCAGCCAGTTAAAAATCATTGCTTTACAACAAAAGCCTGTCAAAGCAAGTGCCAGATAAAAGCTGATCAAATACCTTGACATTTGACTGTACAAAAGAGTTGCATGATTCTTCAAGGGTAAAGAAAGACTGCTTTCATAACGGTCTATGCTGCTGAAAAGGTTGACCCAAAGCCAAGGAACAGGGCTGGACCCCATTAGGTTAGAGGCACATATGTAGCCCTAGAAAGGCTGCTTCTTTTCTATCCAGGTCTTTGTCTTCCCTTGGGCTCCTAGACCGCCCAGGGATTTCAGCCACCTTCCTTACTCACATTGTGATGTTATACATGTGAGTAAAAGCAAGAAGAAACCAAATCCTGGGAATTTCTGGCAGGACTCTGACTGGCTTCAGCACTGCAGGCACGCAAAAGCTAAGGGAAGAGCTTGTGCAAGCCAAAAGCCTGAGCCTAATGAGAAAAAAGGAGCACAGCTGGTATGGTTTGAGGCCAAGTGGAATATTTGAGCTTTCTTCACCCTGGTTGACCCCAGCTATCCATGTGTTTAACATAACTCCTGAGAGTGAAAAAATACAACATGCAAAAGACCAAATGCTATGACAATTTTTTTCACACAAAAATAGTATAGTGTTGTCAAACAAAACATAAAATAAGCAATCTTTTTGCATAAACTTGGAACAAGAATAAAGGAAAACTGAATTGCCAATTAATGCTGCCATTTAATGTGGTTTCTATTCTATTTCATAAGAATCATGAAAACTGTAGTTGATTCATGTAACTTTTTTAAAATTCTCTGAAAAGATTTCCCAAGTGCAGTAAAATAATGCACAATCAGTCTGTAACACAGAGTCAGATGGTTGCATATGTCAAAAGAATCAACCAAAGCCAAAAATACAAAAAACCCCATTAAATTTGAAGCAAAGACACTTTAAGATCTATATTGTAAAAAATTCCCTCAGGGCAAACCTGACAGGATGGGGGAAAATATTCAAGAAAAATCTAAGCAAGTCTAATTTACTAAAGGACGAAAGTGAAACTGGAATACTGGAAAAGAGATGAAAAAAAAAATATAAGGAATGACTCCTAATGTTAGCAAGACAGTGAACAAATTGCCTAGCAATTTGGCTTAAAAAAAAAAAAAATATTGTCTGCTAAGATCTATAAAAAGCGGGAGGTCAGTACCATATTACCAGGCACAGCCAAGTAGCAGTTGCATAATGCATGAAGTGAAAAGTAACCTATGACAAGTGTATATAGCATTGCAATATGGTCAACACTGTAACACAAAGCTCTTCTATAATATGTGTTCTCTTTCAGTCTACATTAGATCTCATTTATCTAGAAAAGAAGAGAGCGATTGAGGAACTTCCTAATTTTTCTGCATGTTCTATATAAAAAAAAAAAAATCTAACAGCTTTAATTTAGGAAAAAAAGTGCTCTCTCAAGTCAGTAAATCTCACTACATTTGCCAAAATTGTTTAGATTTAGTTCCGAAAAAAATACACAGAAAATTATTGCACAGCTCACTGCAGTAACCTGGTGTAGGGAGAAAGAATTCTGCATGCAGCCAAGGGACACTGAAAATAAATGTATGTTTAAATCCCTCCATTTGATATGGACTTTTCTGTTGCATGTTCAAAATTATGCCCTGTTTGGCAGTCTATTTTAGAGCTGCAGTACCAGGCCATTTCAGCCGTTTAGGCCATAAAAGACCTGCATTATAGATGGATTTGTAGGACTCCCTTTTCTCATGGTATGGATCTGGCTTTCTCACCCGTGTACACCTGCACACCAGGAAATGTCAGTGTGTATTTTCTGTTGCAAATAGACCATGCCTTTATCTTACAGACACTGATGGATCAAACACCACCCACTCGAGTCCATTAACAGCAGGCTTAGAGATTCCAGCCCTGACCACTCCAAAGCCAAACTTCACAAATCCTCTGCTCCAACCTCAGTCTCCTGCTATGCATAAACAGAAATCAAAGAGTACCCTGCAGACATGCTGTCTTAATAATTTTCAGTACTATTTTTTAAGTGCAATAAGTTTTAGAGTTACTGGTTTAGACATGCATACGAAGACAGCAAATTAAAGTATGTGGCTATCCATGTTTTTTAGAGCTTGTTTTATGACTTTATCCAGTATTGGGATCTCACAAGGGAGAAAGTGACTTCCCAGCCAGGCTATGTGTAAAAAGCAAGGTGGTTAGAGAAAGACTTGATTAAAAAAACCAAACCAAACCAAACAAAACAAACAAACAAACAAAACCCAAACACCACACTACAACCAAAACAGAAATAAAGTACATATTGGAAACAGGCATATATATGAAAATCAAGTTCCAAAAGTGAAAAAGCATTCAGAACAGAAGGACCCTAGTGCTGAGAGGAACATAAAATAAAGAAAACCAAGTGAAAGTAGAACTAAAACCATAAAAGACAAAATGATAGATCCTCAGTCTTTTCAAGCCAGAGGAATTCTTTCATTGCCTTAAATGACCTTTGGATTAGGGCCACTGGCTCCATCAGTGTTCAGGATATAAATCTGTAAGCATCTTCCCAGATGGATCATGCTTTCCCTCACTTCCCTTTACAGTATTCTGAATCAGATGGTTTTGTTACAAAATTGGAAGCACCACTAGTCTGAACCAGTAAAATAAGTCCTGCACTCACTTGGTAAGTCATTCACCTCACAAAGGTCAGTATGCTCATGGGCTCACTGTAGATTAGATATAACCAGTAAACATTGTATTAGCTATTATTTAAATGGTCAACTATCTACAGACTCTTACTACTACACAGGCACGGAGTTTTGAGATCATGAATATATGACATGTTTTAACAGTGTTACTTGTTTCACATCACACTTCTAATGGGATAACCAAGGATTAAGAACAGAGAGATGGATGAAGAAGACCAAAAGTGATTTTCTGTTTATTCACTATACATTCCAGGGAATGTATATTAATATATGAGTATGAGAAATATAATTCACATTACAGAAGTGGGAAAACTTCACAGAGCAGTGAACAAACGAAGTTGATTATTGTAACAGAAAATGAAGAAGGTATTAATGCCATCTAAGTTTCAGTGTCTTATTTAGGTAACTAAGTTAGAAGCTCATGCACATGAAGAACAAATTATGAATGGAGACTGAATCTAGTCTAATGAGATACTTGAAATTCCTTTTAGTATGTCCATGGAGCCTCTGTTCTTAAATTACATAGAATCATAGAATGGCCTGGGTTGCAAAGGACCTTAAAGATCCTGCTGTGGGCAGGGTTGCCAACCACTAGAGCAGGCTGCCCAGGGCCCCATACAGCCTGGTCTTGAATGCCTCCAGGGATGGGGCATCCACAACTTCTCTGGGCAACCTGTTCCAGTGCCTCACCACCCCCTGAGTGAAAAATTTCCTCCTAATAGCCAACCTAAATCTCCCCTCTCTTAGTTTAAAACCATTCCCCCTCATCCTGTCACTATCAACCCCTGTAAATAGTCACTCCCCCTCCTGTTTATAGGCTCCCTTCAAGTACTGGAAGGCCGCAATGAGGTCTCCCTGGAGCCTTCTCTTCTCCAAGCTAAACAAGCCCAGTTCCCTCAACCTTTCTTCATGGGAGAGGTGCTCCAGCCCTCTGATCATCTTTGTGGCCCTCCTCAGGACCCATTCCAAGAGCTCCACATCTTTCTGGTGCTGGGGGCCCCAGGCCTGGATACCGTACTCCAGGTGGATATACTTAATGTTCAATAGTAAAAATCTCATCCCATAGGTAGAGATGCCCAAAAAGAAAAAACAAACAGGAGAAAAAAAAACAATGTAAATTTTGCCCAAATATACAGAAAAAGTGAAATTTCAGCTGAAACTGCACTCTGAAGTTTTAGTTCTAGTCTTCTGTAACAAATAAGTTAGTTACTTTAAAAACCACAGTGCCATGCCATCATTTAGATAATATTTCATTATGTTGCAAATAGAAAAATTGCAACCCACTTTAACAAAATGGGATTTTTATGGATCATGTAGCAGTTTTACCTGGGCTACTTACTCCAAGCTCAAAGAAAAGGGAGACAAGTGTGATAATTTTGTGATATATTGAAATTCCAGCAACAGGATGTAGGGTTTTGTCTACTGCCTCACCAGAATAACACTGTTTGGCCAAACACGTCTGTAATGCAAATAAATTTGTCATAGGTAACAAAATTAAGGAAAGAGAATGGTACAGAAGACTTTGTGACTGTGGTGTGCTCCTGTGCTGAATCTGCCAAGGCTGATTTGGCTCCTTGCCCTAAGCAATGCACATCTAGTGCTTGTGTGGCAAACAGAAACAGCCAGTGCCTTTGATCACTCTGACTTAGGTTTTTTTTTACCCCTCCAGAATGTCCCTATTGGTGCAAGATGAGGTTCAAACTGACATATTAAATCTAAAATCTAGCTATATTGGAGACATTTCCAGGGCAATCACAATGAAATGTATTTATTCACATTAAAATGCCAGCAACTTAAAAGATAGGTGCAACTAATGGAAAATGAAATAAATACTGATGAAAATGTCTTCTGTTTCAGTATGGAAAAACTATGCCTTCCAAAGTTATTCACTTTGGATTAAGATTTTTTGGCTGGTTAAAAATAGCAATAGTTTCATTTTGAAACTTCAGTGCAACATTTCACAACTTCAAATTTAATCTGCTCAGCCCTAGTTTAGTAGACTCCCATCCCTTTGACAGCCCTCCCAGAGAGCTGGCACCCTGAAAATCCTGAGTACCCTGAAGCTCGGAAATGAGACTGAGCTTGGAAACCCCAAAGTCTCCAATTTCACTGCTGAATTGAAGGAAGAACAGTTTCAGATCCCCAGTAATCTCCTGGGTTGACAGCCAGGAAAACAGGCAAATTTTCATCAGAACCCTGTGATGCTTTCACAGAACTTCAGTGACAACAATAGCCTTCTGTGACTCATTTTTGTCTGGTAAATAAGAACATGTCAATTTAAAATTCTTTAATTGAAAAGTTCCTCATAATGAAAAATAAAATTGTAAGAGCTGAAGAACAAAAAGAAGGTGGAGTCCAACAGAAGCACTCCAAGAGAAGGAAAATAGCAACACTACAGCCTGACAAGCCTGGGAGAAAGAAAGAAAACATCCAAACCAGTGAACAAGAAAAAGGAAATACTGCTCAGGAATAAAACAGCAGCCAAGATCTTCCAATACAACAAGACAAAGTCTGATATTCACATATATAGAGTGGGAATGAGCCAAACTAAACCTGTGATGTGGGGGAGGAGGAAATCCAAGACCCACAGAGCAACTCTGACTATGTGATTCACTGAAATTACACGGTGTTATTTCTTTTTAGCAGGACTTAGTGTAATTTCGCTAATAACGAAATTATCTTGAAACCCACCCAAATCACAGACAGCTCTGGATCTCCTCCAGTTCTAAAAAGACATATTAAGTGACACAAGTGATAAAAATGATGAGAAAACTGAGGCAGAGCTGGGAAATCCCCAGCTGGGTTGTAGGCCAGTCAGGTTAGCTGTGAAAATATGACCTACAAGTGAGGTAAACTGTAAATATCATTTGTATCAAGTTTGTGGTCCATACTGTAATCAGGCTGTGGTTCTGCCATCCAGTCAAATATAGCTAAAGTTTAAAAGTCCACAGTTCTCTGAGGTGGGTTAGAAAGAAAAAATACCCTTGAGTTGGAATTTAATTAAACTTCTATCATGAATGCACAATAACCATGATCTGCATGACCTTTCAACCATTTTCTGAGTAAATCTTTCGAGAATAATGGCTGTTACAAGATTTTGTTTAAATCTGAACCGACAGCAATAAGCAGGTCCCTTGATGACTCTAATTCAAAACAAATACTTGAGGACAAATTCCAAACTGAGATTTTAAATCCAATCCCACATCACCTCTGCAGTTCCTATTTATTTTTATCCACCTCCAGTCTTGAATGCCAAACCACAGAACACTTTTCAGCATAGTTTATTACAAAGCTCATTTGCGTTAACTTTAGCGTTTGTGCTCAAAGTTCCACAGCACAAAGATGGAATAAATGGAACCCAAAGAAAACTAAATTGCATTCTAAATGGGGAAATCTACAATGCAAAAAATCAGAGTCAAAAGTGTCCAGAACTGGTATAGGTGTTCTAATGCATCATTTTGAGTATAAGCAGTCAAGTAGAATGACATGTTTAAAGTCATTAAACATGTCTGGGCCCAGAATAGGTTAAACATTTCCTAACCATGTTGTAAAGTTAGAAAACTGTTATGGAATCAGAAAGCACTGGATGAGCTGTAAGGTGCACTGCTCTAAGCTGTATACTTAGAAGAAAGAAGAAAAAAATGAATGCTGTCCACCTTTGTACTACACTTGAAAAGCAGAAAATCAACTTGGCACACAAAAGAGGTTGCAGTAAAGTGTCTGCTGTAAGCTGATGACCCAAAACACCAATAAAAGGCAAAGGCCATGCCAGCCTTACCTCCTCTGCCTTTCCTAAATAGCAAACTAAATAAAAGTTTACCAGGAGCTAGAACCGCTATGGCAAAGTGCCTGTGGAACTCCATTCCCTGGCTTGTAGGGGAAACAACCAGCCCACATCCCCACGTGGTTCCTGATATTGCCTCAGGACTCCTGCCACTTTCCTACATCACTGGAGTGAAATGGAATTTTTACAAAAAGAAGAGTAGCCCGAATATGGAGAACTTCACTATAACATTGCCTCCTGTCTCAACGGAAGGCATACAGAGAGCAATGGCAGAGATGCCAGCTTAGCTTAAGAATGGGTGGAGATCCAGCAAGCCAGCAGATGTAGTTGGAGAGTAAAGATTAGGCTTTCTGGGTTCAATTTTGCCATTGAGCTAGATGAGCACCTGGGCAAATTTTTTGCCATTTACATGTGTCATATATAAAGTGGATGCAAATGATACAGGGTTTCTGATGGAGACATTAGGAAAATTGACTTGTATTATAAAGCTTTTTGACTGAAAAGGAAGAACTATGGAAAGGAAAATAGACCAAAAATAAAAGGAAACAGAACTCATTTACACATGCTGGAAATTTGTTTTGGAAAGTAACACATCTGGTAGAAAGATTTGTTGTTATCATGGGATCATTGAAAGGAAATACCTTACTATAACATCATAAAAATGAAAGCACTCGAGCAACTCAAGTCATCCTAAGTATTGTGTTAACAAGAGATACTGAGCCAAATGTATTTCTGGGCTAACTCCACTGAAGACAGCTGTTACACCAGGGATAAATCTGACGTACTCTTTATTATAAGAAGACCATTCAGTAGGCCTGGTGCCAATGTACAAAGACAAATGATACCAAACAGTGGTTAAAATAAAGTAACTGATTAGCAACACTGCATGAAGTTCCCTTATGAAGTAAATACATCTTCAGAGCTCTTTATCTGTCAACCTGTCCACAGACAGACATATCTCTACACATGTTAACAAGATACTGTGTAGAAGTACTGGTTATTCATTTTTTATGACCGTTTTGAGCAGTTTGTCACATTTCGGGTTTTGGCAGTTATCCTAAACTATCTTGCTGCTCAATCCACACTCATGGCAGACAGTGGTTTTACTAATTTTTAATTTTTAAAAGAATATTGGAGTTATATATAATTCTATTTAGTGATGAGTGACTGTCAGCAACTGTTAAATGTGCTCAAATTGCAGCCTTCATACATAGGAAGACATTTACTTTTCACTGTGAAAAGATCATTGCTGCATATGTATGTATGTATAAGCACACATCATGCATGCACTCTGTGTTCTACCAACAGTATAATGATAGAACAAAGCATTCAGTACAAAAAGCAGTGTGTTAGGGACTTGGCTATCCAGAAGGTCCAGGGAAGGGACAGAAGGTCTAGGGAATACCATTTCAAAAATAATGAAGAAAAGCAGTTTTGTCTAACAGACAACTGTCAAGAGACCTGTTTTCTATTTCTGCTATTGACTTGCTACTTCTACTTGCTAATGAGAGACAGCAGTTAAATTCTTCAGAACTAGACTTGAAGCTATCATGTCTTTTGGTGAAAGACTAGACAATCTATCATTAGCAAAATTATGTAGTTATGTCAACAGCATGTGAAAGAACGGGATTGTTGAGCAGGTGAATATGCAGTCTGTTGGGAAAGAACCAGAATGGCTTTTTCAGAGGGAAATCCTGCCGAAGTCCTGTGATGGTGCCATGAAACGCATGGGTAAAGGTGACCCAGAGGACATAATATACTTAGATTTCAAAAAAAGCTTTTGACAATAGAAGGTTATTAGAGAAAGTAACTTGCCATGGTACTGAAGGAAAGGCCTATTTAGAGACAAAGCTGGTTAAAAGATAGGAAGCAAAGACTAGGGTTTAATGGTCTCTTTTCAGAATGGAGAAGAGTCAACAGTGGTCCTACAAAGTCAGGATGATTTACAGTGAAGGCATGGATAAGGTGAACATGGAACTGCTATTCACCAAATCCTTGAAGCTAGAAGCAGGGGGTATTGAATGAAACTACTAAAAATCTTTTAACAGATAGAAGAAAGTAATTTTTTCGTACAGCCATGATCTTCTGGAACTTGCTTCCGTGCAGGCTGTGGAGGCAGAGGGTGTCAGCATGTTTAGAAGAACCTTTGTCAAACCCACATAGAGAGGGCCATAGATAGAGACTAATCAAATTGGGAAGGGCTGGACCCTAATACAACCAGCGATGCTGAGAGGTGCAAAACGCGGCCAGGTTTACATGCTCTCCTTCTCATAGAATCATAGAATGGCCTGGGTATGCCACTGTCAGACACAGAGTAGTGACCTAAATGAATGACTGGTCCAACTGGTATGTAGTTTCTTTCTGCTTTTTTATGGCAGTTATATCAGATTTATTTTAATATTTATGAACCATCACTCACTACAGTTGTATTTCAATTAAAATAAAAAACAATTGCCAACTCCTAATGGACGTCATGTGATATAAACCTTTTTTACTGCCTTCTGAATGAAAAGCCTTTACTTGGGGAAGGAATTTTGTTTTCAGATATTATTATTAATTTTCTAAGTATGGGATTTATCTTGATTTTCCATTTGGCTGGGTTTGCAAATCAAGAAAAGTGTCATTATTCTGAGATTAACACCTTTAAAGAGTAGGAAAGTTGCTTGTCAAATTTCTCTTAGGACAAAATTGGATGGAATCAGGAAATGTGATACCAGACTACCACATGATAGTGAGAGCTTCCCCTATACACACACAGCTTTCCCATATCTATTTTTACATTGCTGGCACTTGGAAATCATATAATATTAAATTCCAAATTATCAAAACCCGATTCAGTAAAAATGGAATCAAAACACCCAACAGTGTTCTGGTGGCTGATTTTAAGCTGAGGTTTTTTGAGCAAACAAATCAAAGATATCAATTCTGCTAGGTAACTGTAGATACACTGACTTGTCAGTGTATTTAGGAGTAACTGGAGAGATAAAGTATTTCAGTACTGACTCATGTTGAATGTCCTGGATTTTCTACATTTATATAAGAAATTTTAAAGAATTTTTGTATCACTCATACCTTTAAATCATGCCTTTGAAACTGCTTTATTATTTTAGAGAGATAACTTTTAGCATAGCTGTGATGTAAGTGAATGCCAGGAACCAAGACTGCAGAATCACCTTGCACTGAGTAAGATTTTCAGTGTCTTGAGTCATCAGCACAGTGCCTTCTCACAGCTATGGGATATAGAAATGGCTTTTACATATGCATAGCAACATTTTAAGGAGTTCATTGTAGAAATGTTAACAGATAAGCTTCCATGGCCTGCAACAGGGACTTGCCTGGGCCTTTCATTCACAGCAAACATAATCATCTATCTTCAGGATTTGTTCTACTCTTATTAATTTGTTTTCACTATTTTCCTCATTCATGCTGTCAGCATTCTTCAGCTAATGGTGAGAGACTTCTGTTCAGACAACTTTCACTGATTGTTTTCCTACCTGCAGTAGGATACACTCTTACTATCCTGATATTCTTCCTTCCTGCAAAGGCAGATAATAGATCACACAATGAGATGAGAGGAAACGCAGTTGTTATAAATGCCTATCTTCTTAATATATTTGCAGCTTAACACCTAAAGGCCCAGAAATCTAGATGAAGAGGCCCTCATCTAAAATTCATGTCAGAATACTAGATAAGGATAATAAACAAATAGGCACAAATCAAACACATATAACTTCTTAATCGCAGGGGTCTGGGTACATAAGTAAATAAATAAATAAAATAAAAATATATCCCACCCCCACTTCAAAGTAACATCTTGCTTAGGTTCATTTTATATTATTATTTTAAATCTAAGTCTTCTGTGTATCATAACTGTATCCTCTTTCTGTGAGCAAGATGGAAATGTTAACAAATACAGACCTCATGCTTAGAAAGCTATAGGAAAAGAAGGGTTACATTGGTCAAACATCAGTACACAAAACCTGAACAAATTCATCACCAGGTTTGAAATACGGGGATAAACTAAAGGCATCTGAGAAGCAGAGAACACACCTCTTGTTTTGGATACCTACAACTCACGGCCAGTGTCTGCATTAGCAAGAGAGACTGAATAAATGGCAATTAAAATGCCTGACAAACCTCCAGCCCACACCGCAAAACAGCGAGGTCACCTCTCGGTGTATTTGGGCGGATTTCACAGCAAACCGCTCAAAAACAACCCCTCAGCAGGGTGGCCGTGCACAGCCCCGGCCCGGCCCG
>NW_010134676.1:0-557 GCF_000699245.1 Pterocles gutturalis
TTGTTGCTGTTTTTCTCCCTGCACCCTGCTGTCCCCTTCCCCTCCATCCCTCTCCTGCTCTGTCCCTGTGCCGGCTCCTCACCAGCTGCCCCAGTTCTCCTCATCCCTCTGTCCATCTCCCATCCCTTCCCGTCCCCCCTGCCCTGACCCGCCCCTCTCTGCCGCTCTGTCCCTCTCTCCTCCTCCTGCTCTGCCTTAAGTGCTCCAACGGACGAGAAAAACTTCAGAGAATATATGTTACTAACTTACACATATTCAGTAAATTCCCTGGAATTTACATAAACAGAAGATTTATTGGAACTCATTAATAGATGCAAATGTTCCCCTGCTGGTCTTTAGGTGGCCTCGGGATGAAATAAGAACTCTTCCTCCTTTGCCCACTAGTTGAACTTCTTCTGATTCTGCGCAGTGGTGTCCCTTTTTCTCAATTAATTTTCTTGTCTTTGTACTCTCACAAGGTTGGCTAATTTCTTGATTACTGCTTGCAGATATTCTTCCTTACCTGATTGTTCTATTCCTAAACCGTTGTAGTTAGGTTAAACATTTACTACTCTAAT
>NW_010134677.1:0-3800 GCF_000699245.1 Pterocles gutturalis
TAAAATAAAATAAAATAAAATAAACAGCTAAGTTTTAGCTATTTTTTTTTGTCACCATCTTTTCCTTTAATTCCTATTTTTTTCAGGAGGATTTTCACATTTGAAGAACATTTTTCTCTGCCTATAATTTAAGCTGAATTGTGAAAATATTTGTGAAAAAGAATTGCATTTTTCTACAGTGTTTTATTTCAGATATTATCTGTCACAAAACAGATGCACCCAAATCCTGTTAATTCACAGCTTAGAAACTTCAAATTTCTACTAAAAGAACTTTTTGTTTGTTTTGGTTTTGTTATTAATGATAAGTGACAGAGTTCCCAGTGCTTGGTTCACTTAACAGAAGTAGGAAATTTCTGTTTTTAAAAAATAAATTCTGAAAACATTGTAGTCCTTTGCCATTAAATTTCCAGCAAAGATCATTCTAATCGGTGTCTTCACATTAACCATTTTCTATTATATTTATTATAGGTATAAGTTTGCAATAAGTTCTCCCTCTCTTAATAATGTTTTGGTTGTCTACAGGTAAAACCAGCTAGTATTCTGTCTTTAGCATTATCTTCTAATATATTGCTCTATAAATATTCAAGAACATTTGTTTCAGAATTGTCAATGCACTAGAGGGAGCTCATGATTTCTGCAGGGTGACTTTCTCCTTTATTCAGTTCTAAATAGACAATAAACTGATTTTTTGACATCTCCCTCACATCATCAAACATTGTAGCACATTTCTATAAACCCAAGAAGGCTGAATGTTTGCTAAAAGCGGAAAAATTCCATTTCCTTTTGCCATCGTGATTTTATTATCAAATGTAATGAATTCTTTTTTGTTGTTTTTTTTTTTTTAATTTTTTTTTTAATAATGTGACATATTTTTCAGATGCTTCCTTTCTTCAGGCTCATTTCCCACAGAAATCAGGCTTCTGGATCTTTGTGTATTCCTCTGTTTCTCTATCTTCAAATATAACTCCAGAAAATGTTAGTTGATTTAAACCCAATTTAACACAGGGCTAAAGTCCTCAAACAGAAGTTAGGTTTCAAGAGATTTTTTTTAAGAAAAAAGTCACAACAGCAACAACAGCACCAAAAAAACACCCTCGGTAACAGCTGTTATCTTCTTAGATAACAGCATCAATTGATCAGAAGATACAAATCTATATGAAGTGCAGAACCATCATTGTGGCTGATGAAACCCTGCACAATCAATGAGTACATTGATTAAAATATTACTAAATACAGTTACAACGTTTTAGAAGTCACTGAAATAATGAAAGCACCTTTGTCTGCTCAGAGCTAGACATTTTTGGTGGCCGTGACCTCCATGTTCAATCATCGCTTGTCCAATAATGTGTCATTGTAGCTTTACTGTGATATGCTGACTATTTGTCTCAATATCACTGACCATCTCTGGAGACATCCCATGAGACTAATAATTCCCTCATGACCCTATTCCTGGTCACAGTTCACTCACATTCATTGTGGACACTGATTATGTCCACTGTCACAAGCAGAGATTTTCTCATCTGCCTTTTTGTTGTTCTGGCAATGGCAATGTTTCACTGTAATACAGTGATCAGCCACAGGCTGTACTTGAAGTAATGAAGATCTAAATGAACCCCATCACTTTGTAAAAATAACTGTTGGCAGGCACTTTTTCCCTCCCATCTACTCTCCCAGTAGGTCTTAAGTGGTGTTTCTATTTCCTGCACAAATTTTAAATGAGAGAAGACATCATTAAGCGTGTTTTTCCACAGCCACACAAAATTTGATGGTTTATGTTATCTTAACTCCTTTAATCTTTACCAGATCATTCCCTTCCTTTTATGTATCGGCTATGGTAACTTCAGTTGTTTCATATTGCATCTTTTCAGGAAACACTTTTGTTCCTCTCATAGAAGGAGAAAGCAGCTTGTAGTCAGGATCCACAAAGGTTTTGTCATACCTTCAGTCATCACACACTGAAGCAATTTGTAATGGTTAGTCAGGTACACAGCTGAGTCAACAGCTGAGACTGTTTCACATCTCCACCACCCAATGGATACCAAATTATTTTTCTTTTACTGTCTTGTAGACAGCAAAATGATTGGGCAGAGCTGTACACCTGTAGAGCTGGCAGCAGTGAGCATTTCCTACCATCTTGGAAGTACGGGAACTCTTCGTGGTCCTTACTCATCCATAGAAGAAAGCTTCCCTTCCACAATTCCACATTTGGCAACACCTAGTTCTACCTAATTTTAATCTGTCTTGGGAAATGACAGCAAATTACAAACACAGTGATATCAAAGATCCCACAAATTAGTTCATTCATTTCCCCAGCTGACTGTGAACAGCTGGAAGTGAAGATCGACAAAGTATGTGCAATCACAGTGCAATGACAGCATCTTTTTATGTACACAAACAAGATGATTGATTATATATGGACAGCTAAGCTTCACTGTAAACAAACTAATCACAGGCTTCAACCATGCTGCGATCTTCAAAGGTTTTTAATATGAACAACCTATGAATCAAAACACCAAGTGTTGTCTCCTTAGTTGATTTTTTTTTGTGTGTGTGATCTCCATTGCATTCATGAGAGATCTGCATAGACATATATCATTTTACACGACCCTGATTTTGTCCCTGCCTTTTGGGACTGTCTCCTTTAAAGGAGACATTTTTTTTTCCTGAGTTACAGAAAAGCAATCAAGGTAGGCAATGCATGGGAAAAGGGTGACACTTTGTGGCAATACAAGAGAACT
This sequence comes from Pterocles gutturalis, assembly GCF_000699245.1. Lineage (NCBI taxonomy): Eukaryota > Metazoa > Chordata > Aves > Pterocliformes > Pteroclidae > Pterocles > Pterocles gutturalis. The sequence goes on from NW_010134677.1 coordinate 2,739, forward strand.
AAGGTCCCTTCATCCTTTTATGTTTCATTCTTTTTGCATCTATCTTCCTGATATCATAAAAATGTAAAGGTGATGAAAGTAGGATGGACCTTGACCATGATTATAGTTATTATTAAAAACAAAACAAAACCTCCAAACCAACAACGTGAGAAAGAATTTGAGGACTTGCTTGTGAAATCACAGCTACACAAGTCATCATAAAGGTTACCACAAGTTCTGACTGAAGTCCATCATGTTCTATTCAGGCACATTAGCAAAAGTTAATTTAGGAAATAAGGCTTTGGGGAAGATTTTGCACCTCCCAAAAGCAAGTTAACTGCTTTCCTTGCAAGAGAACGTTATTTCCTAAACAACTTCTTGCAAGCTCAGCTACTCCCATGAGATCTTTCATTTTATGAAAATAAAATTAATGAAAAGTTCAGTCTTTCTGCAGAAAACTTCGTCTATAGCCCATAATTGCTAAAACTCACCAATGCCCAAACTCAGATTTACCTGTGGAAAAGGAAAAGTAGAAAGTCTGACATTGATTTAAACAGTGCACAATATAATGGAAATAATGAAGGTTAAAGCAAATTGTCAGTCCTGTACTGAACAAATCAAATTTTATAAGCCATATCATGACTGCATCTGGCTTGCCTACTATTCTAAATTTGTAGGCATTATAATGTAAAATGTCAACAGTGTGGAAAGGAAGGGATGAGCCTTTCAACTATTTGCACTCCTACTACGCACATCTTTTCATCCATTCAATGCACTAAATACTGTCTCCATGCACCAGGGTTTCTGTAGATATTTTCACGTTGGTAGTAAACAAATCTACTGGCGAATCCTACTCCACCTCACTCGGTAAGACAATCTTCATATTGAAGGAGCATACACTAGATACTAGCTGATGTGAATAGCATTTCAGTGAAAAAGTAGTTTCCCAGTTCCTTGGGCCCCTGGTAGGACCACTTCTTTGCTTACGGTGCAGCTTTACTTCATACCATAACACTTCAAACCGTTACATGGAAATCTCATTTGGCTCAAGCGATAGAACTGCTTCTTCCTATATATATATAT